>NW_027494736.1:0-283627 GCF_021521415.1 Bidens hawaiensis
AGTCATGCAACCATACATACATCTCTTTATATATATATGTGTGTATTTATGTATGTATATATATACACTTTCATACATACTCTTAACATTTTCTATATCATTCATAAAGCATTCACATATCATACACTTATCACTCAAGGTAAGTGTATTAACTAATCACATCGAGTATGTACATAGTCCCGAAAACATAACAAGGCAATGGGGTTAGAAACTCACCTGGGTCCTGCTTCTTTCGAAATTAATTGTAACACATTTCTTCAGTTGGGAACGGCTAACTGTGTAATAATTATAAGTATCAAATAACTATCTCTAACTACATCATTTAATCAAATCATCATTCTAATCGAACCACCATTATAATCGAATCACAATTCTAAACGAATTGCAATTCTATTCGAATGGCAGATTCTAATCGAATGACAGTTCTAATTGAATGACAGTTCTAATCGAATGACATTTCTAATCGAATAACCGTTCTAATCTAATGAAAAATTCTAATCGAATGATAGGTTCTAATCGAATAGAATTTGATTCGATTACTTTGCCCATTCGATTCGATTAATTTGCCAATTCGATTTGATTACTTTTCCCATTCGATTCGATCACTTTGCCCACTCGATTTGATTACTTTTCATTTGAATATGATTTTATTCCCATCATTTTCCATCCTCCTTTTCAACTCGTTTTGCATGTCTTGCATAACAAATGAGCCTTGGACTTTAACTATATTTTTTTTTTGCACTAAGTTGGTTCAAACATTACCCTTTTGTCCCGTTTCATTCCAAACATCTCGTTACGTTCAAGTTTACATTTTCTCACAAAATAAGGTCCGATTTACTATCCTACCAAGTTTCATGCAAAACCGACTTCGTTTACCCGTCATTTTCATGAACCCAACACTACTCGTTTTACCCGAAACGAATCAACTAACCCGTTTACTAGCAAGTTAATTACTTGATCAATAATCATGACCCATTCTAGCATCCTATCAATTTTCATGCAAATTTTTACACGAAAAATAAACGTTTTAAAAAAAAACGTACCTTTGAGGTTTATGTTCGAAATCACTCGAATATACCAAAACCATATCAAACAAACATAGAATTGAGTGATTCAAGAGGCCCCGGAACTGTCTCACCCTGATCTACCAACTCATCAGCTCTCCTTCGCCGGAAAACGCCGCTACAGTCGTCGGAAAATTCCATTTTTAGCTATTACGGTTTTGCTGATAAAAACTGGAATCCCGACCTCTGATTGAAGATCTAATCATTAGAAATATTTATTTATATTCCATGAACACCTAGTTAAAATTTGATACCGATCCAACGGTTAGATCTCTGGAAATCGTCGTGTCATTGTGGGTTATTCTCTCAAACACGGGATTTTGGTAAAAAAAAAATGAGTTTGGAGGCTAGGATGGGTATGAATGAGATGGTGGCTACATTTATAGGAAGAGGGTAGGGTTCCATATTAAACTTTTCATCTAATGACACTTATTCACCATCTACTTTAGATAATTACATTTATCTTCTATAATTTAATTAAACCCAATTCCTTTTAAATACCGACAAAACTTGAGATGTTAAACTTGTTCTTTCGATGCTTGACCAGACAATTCTCCTTCAAATGATAGAATATCAGCTCTGACAAAATGGAATGGTTTGTTCAACATCAATACAACAAACGCAGATTGCAGCATGATCATGCATTCGTCATATCCACCCTTACGTCCTCCAAGGAAATGTACAATGACATGTAGTAAATACTTGTATTGTTCACACAAGTATGCCTTGTTGTATTGAGAACGGTCAAGATCGCCCTTGTAGAATAATCTCTGAAATCGGATAAGCGTCTTGTCAAACTCACACGGGTGATCCGTTGTATCAGCAAAACGAAGAACTCGGTGTAACACGTCAGCATCAATAGTGATAGTCTTATTCTACACAATAGCAACAATATTCTTCTCAGCATCAACATAACGAGCCGAATCCCAGAATGGAAAAATCACGCTAAAATGTTCATGGACATCAGCGGAACGGCACACGTTAACAAAAATCTTAAATTAACAATCAAAACGAACATCCCACTATTCTTGATTCATTCGTAATCATAATCATTAGCGATGTGATCATTCGTTATCAGGCCAGCGGAAGCAAATGTTATGTAACAAATGGTTACATTTGTTATCGTTTCTCATTGTGAATGACCTACATTCGTTATCATTTATGATAGCGAATGGGTTCCATTTGTTATCACAAAGTAACGAATGTGGTATTAAATAACAAAGTAAAAAATGAAAATTTTCATTTTCAACTTTACAAGGATTAAATATGCATCGAAACCCGTGTTTTGATGAACTTTACCTTAAAAATGTTTACCACTCGGGGTAAAACTCAATACCTTAGCGTGTTTTACGTGAAAAAACACATCAGTTAAAAGATTTAACTTAAAAAAAATTAACTTAAATACGTGGAAAAATCTTTTTTATTTTCTTTTTCAAATTTCACCCTTAAGCTCGGAAATCGAAAATAAAGCAGAAAGTAAAATAAAATGAAATATTTTTTGGGTTTTGTATATTTTCGAGTTAAAAATAAATAAAACTAAGACAACTATGAAATCTATTCTATGAAAGCAGTGCATATTTTTGTGAGTTCAGCAAAGAATCATATTGACCAAATTGCACTTCCACCTCAGTTTTTTATATTTCAGCGTTATTATGACTCGTGTTATGTCATTCGTTGGTATTGTTGTCCACTTAAACTTTAACAACAAATAATTCTGAAATTTCAGTGATATGATTTAGATTTGTTTGATTAAGCATGAATTATAAGTGGCCCCATCTTTCAGACATAATTTCTATATCTAATAACATGAAGCTTTTCATGTATGTCTTTTCCGTACTAAAATGATTAGTTGTGACTCATGAAAAAATAACAAATATAAAATTAAGTAGAAGGTTAAAAATTCCCTTAAGAACGGTATCACTACACGGAGATAAGGTTCCATTTTAACAAAATAAAACGATAAAATAAGTTGAAATTGTACAGGCCTAACCTTCAGTTCGATAAATTGCTTTATATTATACGTAGAGAAGATCCAAGGCTTTTATGAAACACCAAGAAAATAAAGCAGAATACTTTGGCCTTAACTCTCAGATCGATATTCCTACACGCATAGAGAGTCCAAGATTTGAGCAAAAATAAAGAAAAAATAAAGTTGAATTTCTTTGCAAAATGAAAAGAAAAATAAGTTGAATTTCTTAGCAAAATGAACACATGCACACACAACAATCTTTAAAAATTCCGAGACATAAAGACAGATATCAACCATGCTTACAGATGTTAATCCACCAGCTTCGGCAAGCATTTATGTTTATATCACTTACTTTTCCTTACTTGCTTGTTTTAAAGCCTACCAATGCACTAATACAGTTAAGCACCCAGTCTTTTAAGCTTATTTCTTACTGGATTTGGGACAAGATGACCAATGTACTATCATCTTCTCTTTTTGCTTCAAAACTCAATTTAAGGTGCATAATTTTTCTTTTTTTCGTATTTTTGTAATATTTGAATGTTTTAGGCTTTTATCTGTACATACAGAAAGCACATTATTTTTGTATATTTCCCTTTACCTCCCCCAAAAACCAAAATATTAAAGAAAACAAAACAAAATTAAAAACTATACAAACAAAAAGTGATTATCCGAGCTTAAGGATATCAACAAAAGTTTTTCAAACCATTTAAACCAAGAAAAAAGCTAAATCGTGTCTTATCAAATGCTTTGGTAAATAGTTCAGCTTTCTGAAAATCCGTGTGCACTTTCTCCATGTCTATTAATTCTTTTCAAAGCAATCACAAATAAAATGATATTTAATATCAATATGCTTGGTTTTACAGTGGAGCACAGGGTTCTTCGTGATACAAATAGAAGCGGATTTATTGATATAAATGAGAGTAGTAAGAAACTTCAAACCGTAATCCCGAAAGTGTTGCTGGATCCATAAAACCTGTGAAGAGCAACTCGAGGCTGCCACATATTCAGCTTCTACGGTTCAAGTGGACACCGTAGTCTACTTCTTACACTTCCAAGAAACAAGCCGACTTCCTAGAAGTTTACATCCCATTGTAGTTGACTTAAAGTTCATCTTGAATCCTCCATAGTCCGAATCGAAATACGCGGTGAGATAAAAGCAATCATCCTTGGGATACCATAATCCGATGTATGGATTACCCCTCAGATAGTGAAATATACATTTAATCGCCGCCAAATGAGTCACTCAGGGACTCTATTGGCACCTGGCACATAAACAAACAGAAAACATGATATCAGGACGAGAAAGTAAGATACATTAAAGAACTTATCATATCTTGGTACAGGGTCGGATCACAATATCCTCCAATTCGTCTGTTGACAAATTGTGACCCATGGGTAGAGGAGTCAAAGGAACTTTTCCAGCAGTTATCTTCAATCAGCTCAAGATATCGTTCACATACTTCGTCTGATGAACGAAAATTCCATCGTCATACAGATGAACCTGCGACCCTAAGAAGAAATTCATTCCCCCCATCGAGCTCATCTCAAATTTTGTCTAAATAGATTTCTCAAAGTCCTTACACAGCTTGTCATTTGTAGATCCAAATATGATATCATCGACATATATCTGGACGAGGAGCAAATCTTCTCTGACAGTCTTGTAGAAAAGAGTACAATCCACAGTCCCTCGTTTGAAGCCACTATCCGTAAGATGGTCATCAAGCGTGCAGTACCAAGATCTTAGGGCTTGGTGTAGACCATATAGAACCTTGTTTAAACGGAAAACATGGCCAGGATAGTCCGGATTTTCAAAACCAGGAGGCTGTTTCACGAACATTACTTCATGAAGTTCTAGGTTAAAAAACGCACTCTTAACGTCCATTTGATAAACTTTAATGTTCTTGAAAGCTACCTACGCCAAAAATATGCGTATAGCTTCCTGTCTTGCAACATGAGCATATACTCCGGTGTAGTCTACGCTTCTTGCTGACGAAATCATTGCACGACCAAACACGCTTTATTTCTAACGATGACCCCATGATCATCCTTTTTACACTTTTAAACCCATTTGGTCTGGATAGGTTTCTTAACCTGATCAGGTTTATCAATGAGATCCCATACACCCAGTCGACTGAACTGTTGAAATTCTTCTTGCAATTCTTCTTCCCAAGATGAATCTTCAAGCACCATACGAGCACTCGTCAGTTCCATTTGAGAAAGAAAACAAATGTATTTTGAAAGATTCATGATTCCTGATGAATGTATATCGGCATACGCACATAGTAAGTTAGAATCACTTGCACTAGCAATATGATGATGTGTCTGAACACCATCATTGAGATCACCAATGATGTTGCCCTGAGGATGATACGTGTCAATCCAAATTGTCAGATTCTCAGGCACAACAACGTGATCACTTAAATTAGTGAGATTCTCTTCAGCATCACGAGATGATACCCCAACCTCATGATTATCAATAAATGGTATTGAAGAAGAATCAACAAAATGACCATCATCCGATGAGATAGAAATGACAACAGAAGTATCAGGATGATCATCTTGCACGACATCACTATAATTAGAAGCCCTCATTGTGGAAAAAATTTGATCTTCCAAGTAAGCACGCACCAAGTCTTCATAAGGGAGATCAACTATGTGAGTAAATGAATTAAATAAACTCTCATAATCGAACATCCAATCAGGACCCTTTCCAGCAGGAGGTGTTGTGTATCGTTGGCAATCAACATGGTACCATTCTTCAACACAGACCAAAGAGAAATTGAATACACGTTTCTTAGGCTATGCATAGCCCAAAAAGTAACCCTCAATAGCCTTCTCTTCAAATTTTCCCGCATCACATTTCATCATTGTGCAAGGACACCTGAAAGGTTCTAAGAACTTTAAATTAGGTTTGTGGTTATTCAGAAGCTCATAACTCGTATTTTGCAGCTTCTTAACCACTAGAACACGGTTGAGCGTGTAGCAAGCAGTGTTCACAACCTCATTCCAATATTGGACAAGAAGCTTTGAATCTGCAAGCATTGTTCTTGCTTCTTCAATCAATGTTCGGTTTTTACATTCAGCAACAACATTCTATTGAGGTACGTATGGAGCACTATATTCTCGATAGATTCCTTTTTAATACAAAAGAATTCCAATATAGTATTTTTGAACTTCGTACCAGTGTCACTCCGAATACGTCTCACCTTGTGTTTGTAAAGTGATTTGATCTTTGTGATTAAGTTCTGGATAAAAACCGGTGTCTGATCTTTAGAACTCATAAATAACATCCACGAGTAACTCAAATAGTCATCGGTGACAACCACACATTACCAATCTCCAGCAATACTCGCACGATTCATAGGACCAAACAAATCCATATGAAGTCATTCTAGTGTAGTATCAATATAATTAAATAATTTCGTCGGGTGCGACTTCTTCTTCTGTTTGCCCTTCTTGCATGAAACACAGTGATCGGTCAACTTGAAATGTTTTAGAGAAACCACATCCACCAAATAATTAGCCATCAGATGGTTCATCTTTCTGACATGAATGTGACCCATACGCCTATGCCACAGAATCGAGTCTTTCTCAGTTGCTTTAGAGATAAAACACGTTTCAACATATGTAGAAATTGATATTTTATTACTCATATTAAGTACATAAATACCATTAGACCGAGGAGAACGCATAGCAACCATGTCTTCTGGAATTAACATATCTTGGTTTGAGTATTATGCACTCCTTATCGGTGAATACGGTGGTATTTTTTTATCACAAATCCGAGATACACACAACAAATTGTGATCCACCTTGTCACAGTAATTTACTTTCTTAAATGTAATACTACCGTTAGAAACATCTCCTTCCTTGGTAATCATGCCCCCAGAATTACCGAAAATGCTACATAACACCCTCGTATATTCTTCACATTGGTTAGTAGATCGATATTTCTGGTGATGTGAGGAGAGCATCCACTATTCATGATCTAACTTTCACCTGATATAGTCTTGGATAAATTCTGCACATACAAGAAACATGATTAGACCAAAAAGGCAGCCAAGGCCTCAGTCTTGGGCACCTCTTTCACTTTAACAGAAGGTTTAATATTAACAGAATCCAAATGTGGTTTACACGCTTGTGAATATGTCACTGGTCTCTTAGACTTTGGTCTTGGATACGCATCCTGAACCACATTTGTGTTCACATTTTTACAAATTGGTTGTGTATGAACAAACAATTTGGGTTTAATTTAATTGATGTTTCATTAATATGAACCGCATTTTGTGTATTCACATTTTGAAACAGAATCTGAGTCTTATCAACTTGAGACAATGGTCTCTTAAGAATTTCCTTTACCACAGGAATTGGTTTGGGTTGTTCCTTGGTCATCAGATTAGCATTCTTCACTTTCCCCGTTCCATAATTTCTGACAACATACCCTCGTTCGCCACATATGAAACATGTCCTCATATCAACGAACACACATTAAGTTTTGATAGAAAAATGTGTAACAAGAGGTTGACAAGAATCGCTTGAAACTTTAACAGTATCTTCATCAAACGTCATAGCCTTTTTCTTTTTGTAAAAATCCAAGTTTGAACACTTTGAAAAACTTTGTAAAGTGCATGTTCTAGTAGAACTAACAAACTTTATAGGTTTAATAGTATTAACATGTTGTTTCAAAGTTGGTCTAAGGATAGGCTTGTTTAACGACTTGGATCTTGCAAAAGCTTGTTCAAGTTCATTCAATTTTTATGTTTTATTTTGAAAGACGCTTTCAATGAACTCTGGTTTGATTAATGAAAGCGGAATGTCTTTCTCATTGAAAAATTTGCCAAGACCCTTTAATTTAAACACACGACCTTTGTTTACATTAACAGGAGTAGGATTTATGAAACACATCAAATCCTCATCAGAAATTTTTGGATTTTCTGATCTTTTGTGTTTAGCCTTTGAAGATTTTAACTTGCTCATCTTAGATATAGTTGAACCATACGCAGCTTCCTCATACTCTTAAGGGTCACATAAAATGTGATTAGAACATGGAATGTTATGGTCCTTGCGTATAACTCCAAGTTCAATTATATCCTCAATGATAACATCCTTAACAAAAACTTTATTACTTTGAATATGAGGTCCTTGAGTTAATGACTGAGTAGTAAATTTTTGTTTTTCAATTTGTTTAGGTTTCTCCAATTAAATGACTGGTTCACTGTTCTTTGATGAAGAAACATTTGAAGATTTGTCAGAAATAACAACTTCTTCTTTTCCAGTAAACGAATTTTGTAAATAATTATCATGAAATGGTGGAGGAATTTCAACAAAGCTTAATCCATTTTTAGAACCCTTTTGTTTACCAGATACTTCGATTATTTCATTTAACAAAAAGGATGAATTTCCAAATTGGTCTAGCTTACTCTTCAACTCAAGTACTTCATTTTCAAACTCAATTATTTTTTTTCTTTGCTTGAGGATTTTTTGGAACTATTTCTCATTGATAAACAGCTTTTCTGAAAGTTCGGCTTTCAAGTCATGATTACTATTTGACAATTCATCAATTTTAGTTTTAAATTTCTTTTTTTAAATCCGATGATTGTCTATACTTATCTTTGATTGAAGCAAGTTCTTTTAGCAATGATTTGTTTTGAGCATGAATCAAGTCTTATTTTGACTTGAATTCTTCACAAGTATCACAAATAACAGTTTTAGATAATTCAACAGAATTAGCTGAGACATTTTCAGGCACAGTTGAGTTAGAAGTAGGACTAACCTCATAGATCTTGGTCATACATGCAAACGTAGTTGGGTGCATGTTGCATGAGATATCTTAATACGATTCAATCTCTGATTCACTCTCAGTATTTAGACCATATCCTTGAGCATCTTGAAAGTTCTCAGCTTGTTCAAACATGACAAGATTAACTTGAGCGCCATTATCCGACAGTCGTAGATTCCAATCAATCCCTTCGACAGTAAGCAGAGCTTGTGACCCATGTAACATCCTGAAATTTATAGAAATAATATTTAATATTTTATTTATTTATGGTGGAAAAGTTTACTTGAGTTAGTAGAGGAATAATAAAAAAGATGGAAGGATAAGTAGGCTAATTAGATGGAATTTACTATGGACCAAAAAGGAATGAAGGGCCTTAGGTCCATGAGCTTAAGGGAATATAAATACCACTTAAACCCTAATTCTTTCGATTTTCATCCATCTCTACACCATAGCCTACACCATCAAAACACACACAAACACCCTCTCCTTATTTCGGACCAAGATCCAAAGAAAAGATCCAAGATTTTGGTGCCCGAGCATAACTACGAACAAGATAAACGTCAATACTAGATCGTGTTCGTAAAACCGATTCATCTAAGGTACGTTTCTTAACGAAAAGCTTGTACTTTTAAGCTTGGCTCGTGTAGTTATCCTAGATCTAGCTAAATTGGGTGTCATACTCAATAAAGGTTTAAACTTTATTGCAATAAGAGCTAGATCTTGGACGAGTGTATAAACGGAGATGGTTATAGGATGATAAAATAGTGAAATACTAATAGCAAGATACGTAATCGTAATGAGAATAATAATAACAGAGAAAATGGTTGCTACTGTAGCCTTTGTCATGAAATGAAAGGAATGAATGCATAAATAGTATCAATATTTTGGCAATAATAAATAGCATCAGCAGAAGTTCTTATAAAAGAATACAAAAAGAAAGAAGAAATGGCATCAGACATGGGTTCTCGGTCCCTTTGAGTTCTCGGTCACAAGTCTGTTTAGAGTTCTCGGTCATGAATTCTCTATTTGGGGTTCTCATTAATGGGTTCTCGGTTCCCTTGATTTTTCGGTTCTCATTGAGTTCTCGGTTTCTGAGTTATCGGTTCATCTGGGTCCCTGCTGAGTTCTTTGTCTTTGTGTTCTCGGTCATTTAATTTTCTGTTTTGACTTTGGGCCTGGATTCCAATTGGGCCCATATGCCATTATTGACTGTTGGGCCTGATCTAACTAAGCCCACAGGTTTATTAAGCCCATATCCTAATTTAAAACAAATCTAGCCCATTAGTATAAACTAAACGAACAAGCCTAATTAATAAGTACGTTGGTTAAATGAAATACCAAATTAATTAATTATGCCATTACTTAACAAATATATATTTAATAGTTAGTCGTGCACAATTAAAGAAATGGATTACTGTTGATTTCGAGCGTAACCGTATCTAGGTGAGTTTCTAGACCCATTTCCTTGTTATGTATTCGGGGTTGTGTGCATACTCCTATGTGTTAAGTTAGTACACTTATTAAGTGGTAACTGTATGCTATATGAATGTTATGAATGATATTTGAATAATATAGAAATGGTTAAGAGTATGTGTGTAGATAACCAAAAGTATGTATGCTATGTGATTGTTTTATGATTGATGTATGTATGATATATGAATGGTATAGAAAATATTAAGAATAAGTATGAAAGTATATAAATATAAATATAAAGGAACTAATGTATGGTAGGAGGGTGGCAGACCCAAATAATATATGTGAATGAGGGTGGCAGACCCTAATAATATCTGTGAAAGGAGAGTGGCAGACCCTAATAATATCTGTGAGGTTATAGAGCGAAAGGCTCTTTGAGGGTGGCATACCCTAATTATATCTGTGAGGTTATAGGGCGAAATGCTCTTTAAGGGTGGCAGACCCTAATAATATCAGTGAGGTTATAGGGCGAAAGGCTCTTTACAATGTATAAATATATATGTGGAGTAAGATAAAATACGAAAGTATGAAAGAACGAAAGTATGAAAGTAAGAATGAAGGTATATACTTATGTACGTACGAAATAAAGTAAAGCAGGTTAAGTATGTAATATATGAACGTATTGTATGTTGCCTGATTAAATAGAACTCACTCAGCGTAGCTGACTTTTAGTATGCACGCAGGCAAATAGGATGAAGGAGCTTGCTTGAGGGGGGGGGGGGGAGGGACACATGGCATGGACTGAGTTGAATGGCATCCAGTGAAGAAAAGTTATGAGGTTTGATCTTAAGACAATTTTAATGTTTTAAACAAATATGTTATGATTTTGTACGATATGTTTGATGTTTTTATATTTCGCGAAAAGTTTTAATTAACTCTGATATTTAGAACTTTGTTTATGAGTAAATCCAACGCCAAAGTAGGGCACCAGGACTGGGGCCATACAATTTGGTATCAGAGCATTACTTCGAGAGAATTAAGCATCCTACATGCTTAGACTCGAACAGAGAATGGGACTTAATGAAGGGAGAAAGAAGATGTCAGTTCAAGAAAGCCATGTGTCTCTCAATCAAGCTCGAGAAAGATACGGTACGTGATTAAGTTCATGTAAAGATTTTTAAATATATGTATATGCATCTTATATGAAAGTAAAAGAATGTGTGAATTTTAACTTAGTTGCTAAAGAAAGAATGTGTGTATGCTAGATTAATTGCTAGGGATAAGAATGTAGGTTATATGTATGTTAACATGATTGTGTGAGAAGTAGGAACTAGAACAAATGAAATCATAAAGGGAAGTATGTATAACCTGAGGAGTAATGTAAAGAGTCAATTACACTTGGCCACTGTCATTAACTACTTACCTTACGAATCATATGCTAAATAATTCATAGAGTGATCACGTTTTCATTTCCTTAGAGATAATATAGATGACTGATACAAAGGAGGTCGTACTGGATGTTGTGGTAAGACATGTTCCTTGGAGCTTGTAGTTGAATATTAATGGAGTTGCTAAATTGTTTCACACTACAATGCCAGCAATGTTCGCTGAAGCATAAAAGGTAGCCAAACTGGGAAATCCAAGTGGAAGCAACATGAAAGAGACAGAGATTTGCCAACTAGAATAAGTCAAGACATGTAGAATTCCTGCAATAGTTAACTCCATAAGGTAACTTGCTGGGATTGTGAGTGATGAGGCGAATGTTGAAAATGTAGAGATGATCAAGAAGTACAAGTGATTGTCAAGGTATCCTAATTGAAATGGCATTAGATGATGAGGCTACACAGTGTAACGAATATGAAAGGAAGATACTAAGAAGAATGTAGTTATGGATCTAAGACTTTATGGAAGAGACCACTAGCGATACTTTCGTTAAAGTATGAGAATGATTAAGAATTGTAAGGTAGGACTAGGAGGCGTGAGTTCCTTGTTAATCTTATTGTTTGACCTTATGAGAGTTCGATGTCATTTGGGAATGGATTTGTTGTTTGAGTTTGAGGCTCATATAGCATGTAAGAGTAAGTTGATAAGGTTGAAGTCTTTGGATGGCAGTAAAGTGACAACATATGGTATCAAGGAAAGTTTAGGGCTTAATTTCATTTTGATGATAAAGCGTAAGGATTATTAAGGTGAGGGTGTGGTGCCTACCTGTCGTATGTTGTCAAAGCTACAGCCGAGACGAAAGAAGTGAGAGATGTTCCTATAGTGCGTGACTACCCAGAAGTATTCCCTGAGGATTTTCCGGGGTTGCCACCGGAGCGAGAGATAGAATTTCAGATAGACTTAATACCGGGAGCACAACCCTTCGCGAAGGCACCTTATCGTTTGGCGCCGTCCGAGATGAAAGAACTAATGTCCCAACTGCAAGAACTCCTCGATAAAGGTTTTATAAGACCAAGTGTTTCCCCGTGGGTAGCGCCGGTGTTGTTTGTTAAGAAGAAGGATGGAAGAATGAGAATGTGCATAGACGATCGTGAGTTGAATAAGCTTACGGTGAAGAACAAATATCCGTTGCCATGGATTGAAGATTTGTTTGATTAACTAAAAAGTTCAAGTTGGTTCTCACGAATAGACCTTAGATCAGGCTATCATCAGTTGAGGGTGAAAGAGGCAGACATCCCTAAAACAACATTTTGAACGCGGTATGGACACTCTGAGTTCCTCGTGATGTCGTTCGGTCTAACGAATGCTCCTGCAATGTTTATGGACATGTTGAATAGGGTGTCTCGGCCGATGTTAGACAAGTCAGTTATCGTTTTCATTAACGATATATTGATTTATTCAAAGAGCGAGTCTGACCATGCAGAACATCAAAGGTAAGTATTGAATATTTTGAAGAAAGAAAAACTATAAGCTAAGTTTGCAAAATGCGCATTCTATTTGCGTGAAGTGCAGTTTTTAGGTCACACAATCAATCGTGAAGGGAATACTATGGACCCAGCTAGGATTGAGGTGATAATGAATTGGAAGACTCCGCAGAACCCGACTGATATACGAAACTTCATAGGGTTGGCTGGCTATTATAGGAGATTCATTGAAGGCTTCTCCAAGATAGCCGCCATGTTGACCGGTATGACTAGAAAGTCTGTAGTATTCAATTGAGTAAGTTTCAGGAAGAAGCATTTGAGGAGTTGAAGAAAAGATTCACACAAGCTCCAATTCTTACTCTACCCAATGGTGATGAGGATTTGGTTGTTTGTACCGATGCTTCGCATCGTGGGTTAGGTTGTGTGTTAATGCAACGAGGAAAAGTGATAGCTTATGCGTCCAGACAGTTGAAAGTTCATGAGAGTACCTACCCAACGCATGACTTAGAGCTAGCAGCAGTTGTACATGCTCTCAAGATTTGAAGACACTACTTATATGGTACTAAGTGTACTATCTACACCGATCATAAGAGTTTGAAGTATTTCATTAAGCAGAATGTAACACCCCGTAACCGCAGCGGAAACGTAAACGGGATGCAACAGACACATCTGATATCAACAGCATTGCTTATAAAGAAAACACCACTACATTAATTTAAACGTATTACATTGTTCCGAGTTTCGTTACCGTCTAGGCGTTATCACATAAGTTTTACCGATAGTACGTTAACATGTTTAATACAAAATATAGACCCTTAAGCTTCCACAAAATAGCACACATCATCAAGCACGTATCACTCATTCCAATTTGGGTGTACCTAGAAAGCATGTAAAGAAAACGGGTCAACTACGAATAGTTGGTGAGTTTCACTAATTTAAATAAACAATGACAAATCATTATAATAATCATAAATTAGCGATGTAATTATGCTGAGCCTACAAGTGAAACCTCTGTTAACCCAGACACACATCTAATAACCTCTGGGGACACTGTTAACCCAGAAACACATTTAATAACCTCTGGGGACACTGTTAACCCAGAAACACATTTAATAACCTCTGGGGACACTGTTAACCCAGAAACACATTTAATAACCTCTGGGGACACTGTTAACCCAGAAATACATTTAATAACCTCTGGGGACACTGTTAACCCAGAAATACATTTAATAACCTCTGGGGACACTGTTAACCCAGAGCACTGTTTTGGGCCTTACAATATTAGCAACTCAGACAATTACCATCTTAATACATTACCGTACGATTCCCGTACAATAAACATTATATAAATACATTCATTTCCATGCGATCGGCATGTACTTAAACACTTTGATAAAAACATGCTTTCCACCCCGGGAAAATATTTAAAACAGTTCAGTAAAAAGGGGCTCGTGAAACTCACCTTTTCGTGAGTAAAGATGTAATACTGTGCGCGGCTACCGGTTCGGATCTGTAATACGATCCCTAAGTCGTTACTACACAATTTCTATTAATATAACTTAAATTCGTGTTAACCGGTACGTCTGGGGACACTGTTAACCCAGTACCGTACACGATCCGGGGAGAATGATAACCCCGAAACACTTCTCAGGACTTAGATTGTGATATCACTTAGAGTTCTTTAGTCAAAACTACCATTAGTTTGTTTTCTCGTTTTGCGTGCCTAGCACGGTTATCCGTCTTTATGTTTTCAAAAATGAGTTTGGTCACATACGACCCGAAAATAGTTGTTACTGATATTTTAATTAAAGTGGTGAAATTAGAGCTCGGTTTAGACACCCCGTTTGGCCGCGGGGCCCGTTTCCGTCTTTAATATACCGGAAACTGCTAAATCGGGGAAAATTACCCAAATCATCCGAATGCTAAATCGGGGAAAATTACCCAAATCATCCGAATTATTTTCGGATGATTTATTTTTACTTGATTAACTTAGTTTCATGAAAATAGTTCATTTTTAAGGTTTTTATACACCGGTCAGCTCGCTTAGGCGAATTTTACCGGTTTACGCGTTTTAAGCTTTAAAAGTTTGTTTTTATGTTCTTTTTAGCACAAATAAATATCCGCTTAGTCTCGGATCTTGAAATTTTGAAAAAATCACTTTTTGACAGTAAGGAATTTTATAAAAATATTTCCAGAATTAATTTTTATATTTAACATTTATTTATCTATTTTTAAACGTCATTGAAACACCAAATATGTCGAAAATACCAAACGACCTTAGAAAAATCCCAAATTTTTCTGGGATGACCCCCTGCCATCCACATTGTTCCCTGTAATTTTTCCAGAACGAAAATCTCATTTTTCATGCAAATTTCACCAAAACCGAGCTAGAAAACCCTAGAACTCGTTTTACCGAAAAGCCTACTTAGACTCCTCCAATGGACCTGAAATTTTGTGTGTGACTTTTATATGTTATAAGAAACTTATCTGAATTTTTCCAGAATTTTTCATGATGTTTAGATATTTTTCACCATTTTTAGCCAAAACCGAGCATTAAATTCACCAAATATTTATCCTTTATTTAAAAATTACCAAAATTTCACAGATCTCATATTTTCATGTGTAGATCATCTCTGTGAAATTTCATGACCCAACTCTAAGTCTATCACAATCTGTCCAAATCATATAAATCATACGAAAAACCGAACTACCTTGTGTTTCAAGCTTTCGATCGCCAAGATCTTGCTTTCTAGCCTTTGCTAGCAACTAGATATAACACCTACAAGCACAATAACACCACACCAAGCAAGTTACACCCACAATCAAGCCATTTCTTTCATGGTTTCGATTAAGACATCAAAACAAAGATTTTAACCGTAAAAATTCGTTTTTGACTCTTTTAACTCCTTTCTTGGACCAAGATCCCTTGTATAACTTGTATACATCACTTGATCATGCAAGAATCGGTTTCATCTCAGGTTTTCACCCATTTTCCATTTGAAACCTCATTTTCTCAAGATTATGAAGTTAAAACTATGAATCAACCATTAAAACCATGTTTATACCTTGTGAATCTTGTTAGAAATCAAAGGTTTTTGGTTGAATGTATGTAGGATTGAGAGGATTTGGAGAGTTGAGATGTTAAAAAAAGAAAATGATATGTTAAAGTGTATCAAGTGGACCGATCGGTCCATGTTATGATGTGGGGTGGGGCCCACTTCTCAAATCTTGGCCACACATTCGGATTGCGTAATCCGGATAATGTTGTGGATAATCTGGTCCAGTTCGTTTTTCGGTTAAACGTTTAATTCCGCTCAAAACGAGGCCAAAACTGTCGTTTTTCGGCTTAAAAATAAAATTTATATAAAACCGATTTAAAAACTTTAAAAACTTAAACCATGACATTTATTGACTTAACACATCATATTGTCGGTAATTGTTCATCTTTTTCGGCTTGATCGATCGTCTCTTGCTTGGTTTGATATTAAAGGTTTCGTTTAACGTACCGACGTACCATTAAATCGAAATCCTTTTTCTGTGCTATAATTCACTTATCCCGAAGCTTTAATACTTCGTAAACCTTACTAAACATCATATATTTCGTCTATAATGTAATCCCCGATTCGTTCGGGTTTCAATAACCGTTCATCGGTTAATCGTAATTCCAATACGACTAGCTGTACATTTGAGTATAATTCGTATTGTGAATCTTATATACTCGTATAAACACATTATAATTCATATATTCAGTATTAAATAACACATAAATGGTATATTCCGGCTAGGGTATACCTGAATTTGCCGGAATCGTTACATTCTCCCCCCGTTACAAAAATTTCGTCCTCGAAATTTTACGCGTCAACTACTTCCTTTTGAGGAAATAGGTGGGGGTATTTCTTCCGAAATTCGTCCTTTCGTTCCCATGTATATTCTGGGCCTCGTTGCGAGTTCCATCTAACTTTGACCAACGAGATCTTATTGTGTCTAAGTTGCTTGATTTTCCCGTCCACTATTTCTATGGGTTCCTCTACGAATTAAGCTTATCGTTTAATTGGACACCCTCTAGTGGTAACACCGATGTCTCATCCGACAGAAACCTTTTCAAGTTCGACACGTGAAACACGTTGTGAACTGCACTTAATTCATCAGGCAGTTCTAATCGGTATGCTACAGGACCGATTTTTGCAGTAATGTCGAATGGTCCAATGTATCTAGGGGCTAACTTCCCCGCCTTTCCAAATCTGACTACTCCTTTCCAAGGTGATACTTTCAAATACACTTTATCACCTTTCTCAAAAAATAACGGTTTTATACGGGTATCGGCATAACTCTTCTGCCGATCCCGTGCGGCCTTCAGATTGTTCTTAATTTCAAGGATTTTGCTGGTCGTTTCCTGGACCAGATCTGATCTAATAACCTGTGTGTCGCCCACTTCAGTCCAGCAGAGTGGTGATCGGCACTTCCGTCCATACAATGCTTCGTAAGGTGCTGCCTTTATACTGCTATGGTAACTGTTATTATAGGAAAATTCAACGAGTGGGAGATGTTGATCCCAATTTCCCTTAAAATCCAGTCGCATGCACGAAGCAAATCCTCCAGTGTTTGGATGGTCCTCTGAGACTGTCCGTCGGTCTGAGGGTGGTAAACTGTGCTTAGATCAATACGTGTTCCCAGCGCTTCTTGTACAGCTTGCCAAAGATTGGAGGTGAAATGGCTATCTCGATCGGAGATGATTGAGATGGGTATCCCATGACGAAACACAATTTCATTTATATAAATCTGCGCAAGTCTTTCGGTGTTATAATTATTTCTAATCGGAATAAAATGTGCCGACTTGGTTAGTCGATCCACGATTACCCAAATTGCATCATGTCCACGGGACGTCTTAGGGAGATGTGTCACAAAATCCATCGTGATTTGCTCCTATTTCCATTCGGGAATTTCCTGTTGTTGTAACATCCCCGAGGGTTTCTGGTGCTCCGCCTTAACCCTCGCACACGTCGTACACTTGCCGACGTATGTGGCTATATCCTTTTTCATACCCGGCCACCAGTAGAACTCCTTCACATCCTTGTACATCTTATCCGATCCCGGATGTATGGAATATTTCGATTTATGCGCTTCGTCCATGATTAATTCTCGAAGGTCATGGAGGGTCGGGATCCAAATCCGATTTTTGAAATAGAGAATTTCGTCCACGCGCTGTTCGAAATTCTTCTCGTTACCGTAAAGTCCCTCTTTTTCCAATTGTTCCTCTTTCAACGCCTCGCGTTGAGCGACTCGAACCAGGTCCGAAAGGTTCGACTGGACTATCATTTCCAGTGCTCGCACTCGCAATGGCTTAACTCGATCCTTCCTACTCAAGGCATCGGCTACGACGTTAGCCTTGCCGGGGTGATAACGGATGTCACAGTCATAGTCGCTTAACAACTCGACCCATCTTCGTTGCCTCATATTCAGTTCTTTCTGATGGAATATGTGTTGCAAACTTTTATGATCGGTGAAGATGGTGCACTTTGTACCGTAGAGATAATGTCTCCAGATTTTAAGTGCGAAGATAACTGCTCCCAGTTCTAAGTCATGAGTAGTGTAATTTTTCTCGTGTATTTTTAACTGTCGAGAAGCATAGGCTATAACCTTATTATTTTGCATCAACACGCATCCTAACCCTCTCCGGGATGCGTCACAATACACGACAAAACCATCGTCTCCGTCGAGGAGACTTAAGATCGGCGCTTGGCACAATCTTTGTTTTAGCGTTTGAAACGCCGTTTCCTGCTCTTCACCCCATTCATACTTTCGATCCTTTTGGGTCAGAAGGGTTAAAGGTTGGGCGATGCTGGAAAAGTTCTCTATAAATCGACGATAATATCCAGCTAAGCCTAAGAATTGGCGGATTTCCTTTGGCGATTTAGGCGCTTGCCAATTCTTAACTGCTTCAACCTTACTTGGATCAACGTGTATTCCTTGATGGTTTATAACGTGACCAAGGAATTGCACTTCTTGTAACCAGAAGTTACACTTGGAGAATTTTGCATACAACTTCTCCTGATTTAGAAGCTCTAAAATTAATCTTAAGTGTTGCTCGTGCTCTTCTTTACTCTTCGAGTATATCAAAATATCGTCAATAAACACGATGATGAATTTATCGAGGTAGGGTTTACAGACTTGATTCATGAGATCCATGAACACTGCTGGCGCATTTGTTAGCCCAAAAGGCATAACTAAGAACTCGTAATGGCCGTAGCGAGTCCGGAATGAGGTTTTTGGGATATCCTCCTCCTGAATTCTAACCTGATAGTATCCCGATCTAAGATCAATTTTTGAGAAGTATCTCGCACCTTGCAGTTGGTCGAACAGGTCATCAATTCGGGGAAGAGGATACCTATTTTTGATTGTTAACTTGTTCAACTCCCTGTAATCAATGCACATTCTAAGGCTCCCGTCCTTCTTTTTCACTTATAGTACAGGTGCACCCCACGGGGAATAACTAGGACGTATAAATCCTTTATCCAACAATTCTTGCAACTGGTTGGATAATTCTTGCATCTCTGATGGTGCAAGTCGGTAGGGTGCCTTAGCAACAGGGCCAGCTTGAGGTAATAGATCGATTCTGAATTCGACCTGTCGGGTTGGCGGTAATCCAGGAAGTTCCTCTGGGAAAACTTGTGGAAATTCGCGTACCACTGGGATATCGTCCACCCGTTTTTCCTCAAGATCCGTGGCCGTCAAGCTCGCTAGATACGCCACGCATCTCTGGCGTATATATTTTAACACCTTGAGGTGGGATATAAACGGTATCATATTGCCCGACTTCTCACCCTGCACTAATACCTCTTCGTCATCCGACACCCGGATCTTGACGATTTTCTTTTCACAGTTTATTTCTACCTTGTTACGTGCTAACCAATCCATTCCCACTATCACGTCAAAACTACCCAATTCTACCGGTAACAAGTCAATCAGAAAGGATTGTTCGTTCAGAATAAAAGGGCAATTCCGAACTATCTGATTAACTATCATGGTTTTACCGTTAGCGACTTCTACGGTGTAAGGTTCTATGGTTTCACTAATTGGAAGGTTTGCAATCGATAGGAATTTAACAGAAACAAAACTTCTATCGGCGCCTGTATCAAATAATACAGAAGCGTAATGATCAGAGACAAGGAATGTACCTGTCACTACGCTGGGGTCCTGGCATGCTTCGTTCGCCCCCATCACGAATGCTCGGCCTCGCGCCGGGTTGGACGACGATGCCGGACCCGCGGTTTGCCGCCCATTTCCTCCCTGGTTTAGTTTCGGACAGTTTCTCTTGAAGTGCTCTGTGCTGCCGCATTCAAAGCAAGCACGGCTGGTGGTCATCACTTGATTTCCTTGTGGGTTTTGTTGTCGGGCTGGTTGGGTCCTAAATGGCTGCGCACGGATAGGTTGCGGTTGTCGGTTCAGGTTGTTCAGGTTTGTCCTACATCTCGGTGCGGAGTGCCCTTCCCTGCCACACCGATGGCACACTACCACCCTGCACTCGCCTCCATGTTGGTAACCGCATTTCCCACACTTGGGAAACGTCCTTGTCTGCGGTTCCTGCCTTCCGCCCGAACTAGTCATGGCGTAGTTCTGGGCAGCGGGCCTAGCACGTTTACCTTGCTGCTTTTCCTTGATCCTATGGTCATGTGTACCCCGCTTTCCCCCAGCGGATTCTCCTGCCACCTTCAGTGACCCGCTCCTTACGAAATCATACGTAACGATACCAGCTTGCGTCACCGCACCCTCATACGTCTGGTGTCCCCCAGAATTGACTATACTCCTTACAACTGGAGTTAGCCCCCAAATATAACGCTCAACCCTCTTCGACTCTAGGGTGACCAACCATGGTACCAATCACGACAACTCATTAAACCGGTTCGTATAACCCAAATGGTCTGCCCCCTGCATCTCCAGGTTCCACAATTCATTTTCTATTTTCTGCAATTCGTTTTTCGGGCAGAAATGTTCCAGTACAAGAGCCTTAAGCTCTGTCCAGGTCATGCGGTTTGTCGCCTCCTGACCCCGGGTCTGCACTATCGTGTTCCACCATGTCAAGGCATGGTCCGTGAATGTGCAGGTGGCGTACTTTACAACACAGTCCTCGGGGCAGTTGCTGATGTTCACAACTGATTCTATTTTCTCGATCCACTTAACCAACCCATTTGGTCCTTCAGACCCGCTAAACTCTAGAGGTTTGCACAACATAAAGTCTTTGATCGAACATCCCCTGGATGCAGGAATCGGTTCAGTACGGTTCGTCTCTACAGTTGGTATATGACCATTACTGTCCGTAACGACCACCCTAGGCGGTGCGTCATTACTCGGAATCGTGTTATCATTCTGTGGAGGATTAACATTTTGTTCCCCGTCATTATTGGTGGTCGTTTGATTGCTCGGAGGGGTTGGATTGGTCGAATTGTTAATACTGGCGGCGATGCGCGATACTATATCCGGTATCGCCGCCTCTAACTGTTGAGCAATCAAACGGCTCACATCTACTTCCGACATTTGAGCTGATCGTTTTGGTGCCATTCTACACATCATCAGAAAATACATATAATTAATACAAGTTCCAATCATAAAACACAACAAACATTCCATTCATTAACAAACATTAGTACATATTACATCCATGTCAGTTCACATACTTTCCTGTCATCATTACATAAGTTAAGTTTTCATACATAGGGCCTATGTCGGCATCATCTCGACATAACCCGCAATGGGTCAGTGCTTGAATGATACCCAAAAGTATCTATAATGATATACCCCAAAAGAGACCCCCTAAGGGCCAGTGGTTGTATTATAACTACACAAGATTCACTCTATGTTAGCATCACCACTTAACTGCTTACACAGAGTATCAAAAAGCGGTCCATGACTTCTACCATCCTAACATCACTAAACACGGTGGTATACCAACCCCACCAACACAGCCACCAACACCACCATCACAGCCAGCATAACCCGGATCCGCGTCTCCATCCGGCCGATCATCCACTGGGAGTATGAGCACTCCCTCTTCAGCTGCGCAATCGCATACTGGTGGTCCTGTATGCAGTCCCCCAAATACATCCGCCTATGCACTCCCACTGTCAAGGCGGCGGAGTGCTCATTCACCTGCTCGGTGAGCACTCGAAGCCATGCCGCCGCGTCCCTTTATTGCCTAGGGAGACCCCACACAGGTGGAGTCACAGGCTCGGGCTGGGAGCGGGAGGACTCGCCCCTGCGGGTAGCAGGTCTGGGTGGAGGCGAGGTAGGTGGGACATGAGGGACGCTGATCCGCGTCGTGAGGCGGGGTCCGAATCCGGGAGGGACAGGGATGGCCTGTGGTGCGGGTAGGGTAGGGGATCTGGCAATCCTGACTGGGGAGGACTGGCCAGAGCTCCTACGACTAGACTCGCTAGGCTCAGAGCTTGATGATACGCGTAGGCTCCCAGAGTTCCCGGAGCTGACTTCCTCCGGGTCCTCCTCCACCGACAAACTAGGAGTTCTCGACATTCTTACCTGCACACAAGTTAACAAACATATAGTTCTTTCCATAGTGTAAATCATAATCAAATTAATATGCACTTACTTATACAAATTGACCACATAACAATATTATCATATATTTGCACATATGTTGCCAATTTTACCTATTAAAGTCCCCCGTGACTTCCCCTGAATTCCCTCGTGAGGACAAGTCTGTTATTATGTTCCGGACCATAATAACTCACTTGTCCATCCAAGTTCATCCAGACCTTGTCACAATAAATTATTAGTTGATATTCAAATCCTATAACACTTGAGCTACTAGTTATATTTTAGGTATCTTTTAAAGGCATCCTAATTCTTTATAACCTGGCTCTGATACCAAGTTCTGTAACACCCCGTAACCGCAGCGGAAACGTAAACGGGATGCAACAGACACATCTGATATCAACAGCATTGCTTATAAAGAAAACACCACTACATTAATTTAAACGTATTACATTGTTCCGAGTTTCGTTACCGTCTAGGCGTTATCACATAAGTTTTACCGATAGTACGTTAACATGTTTAATACAAAATATAGACCCTTAAGCTTCCACAAAATAGCACACATCATCAAGCACGTATCACTCATTCCAATTTGGGTGTACCTAGAAAGCATGTAAAGAAAACGGGTCAACTACGAATAGTTGGTGAGTTTCACTAATTTAAATAAACAATGACAAATCATTATAATAATCATAAATTAGCGATGTAATTATGCTGAGCCTACAAGTGAAACCTCTGTTAACCCAGACACACATCTAATAACCTCTGGGGACACTGTTAACCCAGAAACACATTTAATAACCTCTGGGGACACTGTTAACCCAGAAACACATTTAATAACCTCTGGGGACACTGTTAACCCAGAAACACATTTAATAACCTCTGGGGACACTGTTAACCCAGAAATACATTTAATAACCTCTGGGGACACTGTTAACCCAGAAATACATTTAATAACCTCTGGGGACACTGTTAACCCAGAGCACTGTTTTGGGCCTTACAATATTAGCAACTCAGACAATTACCATCTTAATACATTACCGTACGATTCCCGTACAATAAACATTATATAAATACATTCATTTCCATGCGATCGGCATGTACTTAAACACTTTGATAAAAACATGCTTTCCGCCCCGGGAAAATATTTAAAACAGTTCAGTAAAAAGGGGCTCGTGAAACTCACCTTTTCGTGAGTAAAGATGTAATACTGTGCGCGGCTACCGGTCCGGATCTGTAATACGATCCCTAAGTCGTTAATACACAATTTCTATTAATATAACTTAAATTCGTGTTAACCGGTACGTCTGGGGACACTGTTAACCCAGTACCGTACACGATCCGGGGACAATGTTAACCCCGAAACACTTCTCAGGACTTAGACTGTGATATCACTTAGAGTTCTTTAGTCAAAACTACCATTAGTTTGTTTTCTCGTTTTGCGTGCCTAGCACGGTTATCCGTCTTTATGTTTTCAAAAATGAGTTTGGTCACATACGACCCGAAAATAGTTGTTACTGATATTTTAATTAAAGTGGTGAAATTAGATCTCGGTTTAGACACCCCGTTTGGCCGCGGGGCCCGTTTCCGTCTTTAATATACCGGAAACTGCTAAATCGGGTAAAATTACCCAAATTATCCGAATTATTTTCGGATGATTTATTTTTACTTGATTAACTTAGTTTCATGAAAATAGTTCATTTTTAAGGTTTTTATACACCGGTCAGCTCGCTTAGGCGAACTTTGCCGGTTTACGCGTTTTAAGCTTTAAAAGTTTGTTTTTATGTTCTTTTTAGCACAAATAAATATCCGCTTAGTCTCGGATATTGAAATATTGAAAAAATCACTTTTTGACAGTAAGGAATTTTATAAAAATATTTCCAGAATTAATTTTTATATTTAACATTTATTTATCTATTTTTAAACGTCATTGAAACACCAAATATGTCGAAAATACCAAACGACCTTAGAAAAATCCCAAATTTTTTTGGGATGACCCCCTGCCATCCACATAGTTCCCTGTAATTTTTCCAGAACGAAAATTTCATTTTTCATGCAATTTTCACCAAAACCGAGCTAGAAAACCCTAGAACTCGTTTTACCGAAAAGCCTACTTAGACTCATCCAATGGACCTGAAATTTTGTGTGTGACTTTTATATGTTATAAGAAACTTATCTGAAATTTTCCAGAATTTTTCATGATGTTTAGCTATTTTTCACCATTTTTAGCCAAAACCGAGCATTAAATTCACCAAATATTCATCCTTTATCCAAAAATTACCAAAATTTCACAGATCTCATATTTTCATGAGTAAATCATCTCTGTGAAATTTCATGACCCAAATCTAAGTCTATCACAATCTG
The DNA here is from genome assembly GCF_021521415.1 of Bidens hawaiensis. Classification (NCBI taxonomy): domain Eukaryota; kingdom Viridiplantae; phylum Streptophyta; class Magnoliopsida; order Asterales; family Asteraceae; genus Bidens; species Bidens hawaiensis. Next base: position 25,003 of record NW_027494736.1, read on the forward strand.
TCCAAATCATATAAATCATACGAAAAACCGAACTACCTTGTGTTTCTAGCTTTAGATCGCCAAGATCTTGCTTTCTAGCCTTTGCTAGCAACTAGATATAACACCTACAAGCACAATAAAACCACACCAAGCAAGTTACACCCACAATCAAGCCATTTCTTTCATGGTTTCGGTTAAGACATCAAAACAAAGATTTTAACCGTAAAAATTCGTTTTTGACTCTTTTAACTCCTTTCTTGGACCAAGATCCCTTGTATAACTTGTATACATCACTTGATCATGCAAGAATCGGTTTCATCTCGGGTTTTCACCCATTTTCCACTTGAAACCTCATTTTCTCAAGATTATGGAGTTAAAACTATGAATCAACCATTTAAACCATGTTTATACCTTGTGAATCTTGTTAGAAATCAAAGGTTTTTGGTTGAATGTATGTAGGGTTGAGAGGATTTGGAGAGTTGAGATGTTAAAAAAAGAAAATGATATGTTAAAGTGTATCAAGTGGACCGATCGGTCCATGTTATGGTGTGGGGTGGGGCCCACATCTCAAATCTTGGCCACACATTCGGATTGCGTAATCCGGATAATGTTGTGGATAATCTGGTCTAGTTCGTTTTTCGGTTAAACGTTTAATTCCGCTCAAAACGAGGCCAAAACGGTCGTTTTTCGGCTTAAAAATAAAATTTATATAAAACCGATTTAAAAACTTTAAAAACTTAAACCATGACATTTATTGACTTAACACATCATATTGTCGGTAATTGTGTATCTTTTTCGGCTTGATCGATCGTCTCTTGCTTGGTTTGATATTAAAGGTTTCGTTTAACGTACCGACGTACCATTAAATCGAAATCCTTTTTCTGTGCTATAATTCACTTATCCCGAAGCTTTAATACTTCGTAAACCTTACTAAACATCATATATTTCGTCTATAATGTAATCCCCGATTCGTTCGGGTTTCAATAACCGTTCATCGGTTAATCGTAATTCCAATACGACTAGCTGTACATTCGAGTATAATTCGTACTGTGAATCTTATATACTCGTATAAACACATTATAATTCATATATTCAGTATTAAATAACACATAAATGGTATATTCCGGCTAGGGTATACCTGAATTTGCCGGAATCGTTACACATAAAGAGCTGAATATGAGACAGAGGATATGGTTAGAGCTAATAAAGGACTACGCCTGTGACATCAAGTACTATCCTGGCAAGGCTAATGTGGTTGCTGACGCACTAAGTCGTAAGAATGAAGAAGTCATTACAACAGTGAAGTCATATAAGTTGATCATTAACTCAGGTCTCTTTGAAGGGATCATCAAGGTACAGTCTAAGGTGCTTATAAATGAAGGGCTAGTGAAGAAGGAAATAATATTTGGATAGCAAGACAAGCTGATGGAAAACAGTCATGGTGTGAAGACTAGATCTGACTGCATGTAGATCTCGCGCCATGGAGATCTTAGAAGTCGAATCCTAGATGAAGCTCATAAGTCAAGGTACTCGATCTATCAAGGATCCACCAAGATGTATCAAGACCTCAAGAAAGACTATTGGTGGCCGCGTATGAAGAATGATGTAGTAAGTGCTTTACTTGTTTGCAAGTCAAAGCTAAACACCAGAAACCTTATGGGAAGATGTAGTCGTTAGAGATACCAGAGTGGAAATGGGAACACATCACCATGGATTTCATAACTAAGCTACCGTGTACAACTAAACATCATGATACCATTTGGGTGATTGTGGACCGTCAAACGAAAAGTGCTCACTTTCTGCCTATACGAGTGGCAATCTCATCAGAAACGTTAGAAAATGCATTCATAAAAAAGGTCGTGGCTAAGCATGGAGTGCCATTAATGATCGTGTCTGATAGAGATACTCGCTTGACTTCAATATTCTGGAAGAAGTTCCATGAAGCTATGGGAACAAGACTGAACATCAGTATGATGTATCATCCTCAAACAGATGGGCCGTCTGAAAGGACTATTCAAACCCTTGAGGATATGTTACGTGCTTGTGTTTTGGACTAATGTGTTGAAAAACACATAGCGTTTTATCCCGTTTTTGTGTTGGTTTATGCGTAAACCATTAACGAATATAAATTGTTCTTTCATGAAATTAAATGTTTGTGTATATGATAGGTCCCATGTTGAAGAGAGTGAAAAACGAGTTTCATGAAGAAAGAATCAGCTCAAACGAGATTCGGATGAAGCTGGTATGCGCGTTTGAAGATAAACGAGTCAGAAAATGAAGAAACGAGCACCCATGACCTGGCCGTGCTACGCGACCAGGTGAGGCATCCATGCCCACTCTATGCGACATCCAACATGTCCCAAAGGCTGCCAAGATTGTTCAGGAATCAGCTACCCCATCTATTTTGTCTTCTAGTGGGCCTTGTGGGCTTGTTTTCACCTATTTTATATTAGGAAGGAGGTGTTTAAACATATATATAAAGGGCTAATACCCTATGAACGAATTTAAATATAATATTTCCAGCCACCACACCTGCTCTAGAGAAGAAACCAAGGAGGACAACCTTACGATTCTATCTTTTATCCTTCGGTTGTCGGTTTTGACTATTTTAACGTTTGCGAATTCGTTTTTGGTTTTTAATCATTCAAACCCCTTGTAATTAGATTTATATGAACATGTTTATTACTTATATCTATTTTATCTACTGTTCATTGATTATGATTTGCTAAACTTCTTTGTTCTACCTAGGTTAGATGACTATTGTTCGGGTTTGATGAGCTAAATGGATTATTTGATTAATATGACTTGAATTGCTATTGAAAGTTTGGTTTAATGATGAATCTGGTTGTGTTTAGTGGCTGCCGTATTTTTGATATCATCTCATAACCTCGTGCTTCGATTAATTGAATTGGTCTTAATTGATAGTTGCATGTTCAAGTCTTTACTTTGTGTTTAGAGTTTGGTTGCGGTAGGAACAACCATAGGCTTTTGTTGAGATTGTTAATTGATATAATTCAGCGGGTAAACACCTTCTTAGAGACCGAGAGATGATAAGAAGTAAAGTCCTCTCATAGCCTTTGCATGCTAGGATTAGGTTGCACGAGAGCGGGTTCGGTTCTTGTCAGGTTTGGGTTTGTGAGCAATTAGTTGGCCTAGTTTGTGTTAAACCAAATTGTTCCTCTATCCTTGGTTACGTAGTATTCATTTCCATTAGGGTCGTGTGTCGGTGAGTCCAAGAGGAGATTCAACATTAGAACACCTTAGCATTCGTTTCCCGGTTTATTCTTAAAATCAGTTAAGTGTAAGTTAGGGTTTGTTAGTGAGACTGAGAGGTGATCTAGCTTTCTTGAGCGAACCTTAGTTGGGTCATCTTTAGACACCGGTGTCATGAGATCATTCAATCCGTTAGCTTGTTAGACCGTCAATTTGATTCTTACCTAGGTAAACATTTTCTCCTTTGTCAGTCACAGTCGTTAAGTTTCGTTAAGTGTTTCGTTAAGTTACGTTAAGATAGTTAATGTAATCTAGGTCAAGTAGTTTAAATTATTAAAAATCACTTTAAAAGATATTATTCTTAGGAATGTCTTGTCTAGGGTTTAGTGATCATAGGCGTTTTCACGTGTCCTTGTGTTCGTTACTCGGACTTCTTAGTTCTATATTACTTGTGATCGGTACACTTGTCGGTTGTGTGTAGATTCATTAGAAGTTTCGTTTTAAATTTAAATCTTAGTTGTGACTTCCATAGAAAGAGCATTCATTAGACACGCATCATGGACTTTGGAGGAAGTTGGGATGATCATCTGCATGTAGCAGAATTCTCTTATTACAACAGCTACCACTCGAGTATTGGTATGCCGCCGTTTGAGATGTTGTATGGTAGATGATGTAGAACTCCTGTATATTGGGGAGAATTGGTCAGAAGGAGATTGGGAGTTAAAAAGTTGTGCAAGATACCTCATCAAGGTTTGGTCAGATCAAGTCAAGAATGAAAGCTGCTTAAGACCGTTAGAAGTCGTATGCTAATAAGCGGCGACGACCAATCGAGTTTAACATTGGAGACAATGTGATGCTCAAGGTCTCACCATGGAAAGGAATTATTCATTTTAGGAAGAGGGGAAAGTTAAGTCCAAGGTATATTGGACCGTTTAATATCATCGATCGTGTGGGCGAAGTGGCTTACAAGACGGATTTGCCTGAAGAGTTAGAAGGGATTCACTCTACTTTTTATGTTTCTCACTTGAGGAAATGTGTAGCTGATAACACGTCCCACGTTCCGCTAGTAGACATAAAGGTTGATGAACAATTGAACTACATCGAGAAGCCTATTGAGATAGTGGACCGTAAAGAAAAGCAGCTTCGTCATAAAGTTATTCCTTTAGTGAAAGTGATATGGAAGCATCGTAAGGGATCGGATGCAACTTGGGAAGTTGAAGAAGAGATGCGCAAGTTTTACCTAGAATTGATTAAGTAAGAGTTAGGTTTCGGGGAAGAAACCTCTTTTAAGGAGGGTATACTTGTAACATCCTGAAATTTTACAGAAATAATATTTAATATATTATTTATTTATGGTGGAAAAGTTTACTTGAGTTAGTAGAATAATAATAATAATAATAATAATAATAATAAAGATGGAAGGAAAAGTAGGCTAGTTAGATGGAAATTATTATGGAACAAAAGGGAAAGATAGGCCTTAGGTCCATGTGCTTAAGGGAGTATAAATACCCCTTAAACCCTAATCCTTTCCATTTTCATTCATCTATACACCATAGCCTACACCATCAAAACACACACAAACATCCTCTCCTTATTTCGGACAAAGATTTGAAGAAAAGATCCAAGATTTTGATGCCCGAGATTAACTACGAACAAGATAAAAGTCAATACTAGATCGTGTTCGTAAAACCGATTCATCTAAGGTACATTTCTTAACGAAAAGCTTGTTCTTTTAAGATAGGCTCGTGTAGTAATCCTAGATCTAGCTAAATTGGGTTTCATACTCAATAAAGTTTTAAACTTTATTGAAATAGGAGCTAGATCTTGGACGAGTGTATAAACGGAGATGGTTATAGGACGATAAAATAGTAAAATCCTAATAGCAACATACGTAATCGTAATGAGAATGATAATAACAGAGAGAATGGCTGCTGCTGTAGCCTTTGTCATGAAATGAAAGGAATGAATTAATAAATAGTATCAATATTTGGCAATAATAAATAGCATCAGCAGCAGTTCTTATATAAGAATACGAAAAGAAAGAAGAAAAGGCATCAGACATGGGTTCTCGGTCCCTTTGAGTTCTCGATCACAAGTCTGTTTAGAGTTCTCGGTCATGAGTTCTCTGTTTGGGGTTCTCGTTTATGAGTTCTCGGTTCCCAATGAGTTCTCGGTTTCTGAGTTCTCGGTTCATCTGGGTTACCTGCTGAGTTCTCAATCTTTGTGTTCTCGGCCATTTAGTTCTCTGTTTTGAATTTGGTCCTGGATCTCAGTTGGGCCCAGATGCCATTATTGACTGTTGGGCCTGATCTAACTAAGCCCATGTGTTTATTAAGCCCATATCCTAATGTAAAACAAAGCTAGCCCATTAGTATAAACTAAATGAACGAGCCTCATTTAGTAAGTATGTTGGTTAACTGAAATACCAACTTAATTAATTATACAATTACTTAAAAAATATATATTTAACAGTTAGCCGTGCACAATTAAAGAAAGAGATTACTGTTGGCTCCGAACGTAACTGGATCCAGGAGAGTTTCTAGCCGATTTCCTTGTTATGTTTTCGAGGTTGTGTGCATACTCCTATGTGTTTAGTTATACACTTATCTTATGTGGTAAGTGTATGCTATATGAATGATATTTGAATTATATAGAAATGGTTAAGAGTATGTACGCAGAAAACTAAAAGTATTTATGATATGTGATTGTTTTATGAATAATGTATGTATGATATATGAATGGTATATAAAAGATTAAGAGTAAGTATGAAAGTATATAAATATAAATATAAAGAAAGTAATGTACGCTAAGAGGGTGGCAGACCATAATAATATCTGTGAAGGAAGGTGGCACACCCTAATAATATTTGTGAAAGGAGGGTGGCAGACCCTAACAATATCTGTGAAAGGAGGGTGGCATACCCAAATAATAACTATGAAAGGAGGGTAGTATACCCTAATAATATATGTGAGCTTATAGGGCGAAAGTCTCTTTAAGGGTGGGAGACCCTAGGTTATAGGGAGAAATGCTCTTTAAGGGTGGCAGACCATAATAATATCGGTGAGGTTATAGGGCGAAAGGCTCTTTAAAACGTATAAATATGTATGTAGAGTAAGATAAAATATGAAATTATGAAAGAACGAAAGTATTGAAGTAAGAATGAAGGTATATACTTATGTACGTACGAAAGAAAGTAAAGCAGGTTAAGTATGTAATATATGAACGTATTGTATGTTTCCTGATTAACTAGAACTCACTCAGCATAGCTGACTTTTAGTATGCATGCAGGCAAATAGGATGAAGGAGCTGGCTTGAGTGGAGGACACATGGCATGGACTGAGTTGACTGGCTTCCAGTGAAGAAAAGTTATGAAGTTTTATCTTAAGAGAGTTTTAATGTTTTAAACAAGGATGTTATGATTTTGTAAAATATGTTTGATGTTTTTATATTCCGAAAAAAGTTTTAATTAATTCTGATATTTAGAATTGTGTTTATGAGTAAATACAACAACAAAGTAGGGCACTGGGACCGGGGCCTTACAACCCAACAACTTTAAAAGAATAACCCACATAAGCTTTTTCTTTTGACTCATTGAACGTTTTACCCGAGCTTCCATCTTGATTGCGAGGTCCATTGTATTTATTTTTTGGCTTGTCACACTCTTTGGCAAAGAGCCCAAAATACTGACAACTATAACATCTTACTTTAATTTAATAAAAAACCAACCCGCTTATTCAAAGTCGGTAATCTTTCCCAGTTCTTTGCGTGAACTTCTTTACTTTACGCACGATCATTTCCATATTCCACTTAAGATACATAAACTCCAAATCATCTGGATCGATCTGGTCATAGTCTTCATCTGTAAGTTCACTCGTGGCAATTTTACCACTCGCCAACTTTTCATATGAACTCATGAAAGCACTAAGAAAAGCAAAATGTTGCTCAGCTTCTTTCATGTTCACATTTGGTGGTTGAGTAAAGACATTACAAGCACCAGTTGATAAACCAGAATTTGTGTTTGAACCAGCCACCATGAAACAAACATTTGGCATTGGTTCATTCAATGAAGTCGGCAAATCTTGAGAAGTTTGAGTGAGGAAAGCATTGATTGGGGCTGCAATACTGCTCAATGGTAAAGATCCTCCATATAATGTTGGATTTTAGTTTTCTTTTGAAGACTTTTGATACCTCATATCATACTCTCTTTCTACAATGTCTGCATATACTCCATAGCGTTTAGATCTTCATTCTTCAAGAAACTGTGTTCTTTCAACACAAGCAGAAAAGTTGAATAAGAACTCGATAGAGCATTCTTGACAGTGTCAAATTTGTCTGATTCATTTGGTTCCATTTTCAGTTTATTCATCTCAGCAATCAGATGATTAAAACCTAGTCAGCATTTCCTCAACTGTATCTCCTTTCAACAAATTGAAGTTTCCGAATTGGAGCTTCAGCATAACTATCTTGCTCTCTTCTGTATTTCCCATGCTTCTCATATTGATTTGTTAAAACAAAGATGCACATATCTTAATACTTCCCACCTGGTGGAAAATATTATCTGGTAAAGCCATTGTCCAAGTAGAATATGTTTTTGTTTTAATTTCTAATTCCTTTTTCTCTTCCTGAGTATAAGCATTAAAATCTTTAGGTTCAAACCCAGTAGTTACTGTTTGAACCCGAACTAGAACAATAACCAACAGTCAATACCGACTAACACAGATTTCAGATCTGTCAGTTATAATATTATAGATCTATCTCATAATCAACCTTGATTCGGTGTTCTACGTATGTGTATATATTATCAATAAAGTTAACATGAAGCTTGAGGGAGAGTAAATACTTTAAACCTTTCTTAATAATATTATATCTCTCAAAACTTTGACACATTACAAGTGAACAGTTGTTCACTATATATAGAAGACGATCTGATTCGCTAACATCCCCTAGCGAACCAGCATCCCCTTCGTTAAATAAGTTATCTTAACGAACCACCCCCTGATTCGTTAACATCCCCTAACGAATCAGGAGGGAATACATTATAATGTCTTAGTTCGCTAACATCCCTAGCTAACTAGACTCAATCTTAACGAACTAGTCTTAGTTCGCTAACATTCCTAGCGAACTAGACATAACTTTAACGAATCAGATATATATAAACATTATATATTACATTTAAATATCAAATAAACATTAATGATAAATACAAAGACTCTAGACGCAAAACCGTGCACTAACAGACACCCCTTCGTCTTGAGCTCTTTGTCTTTAACTTATTTGAAACGCTTTGTCTGCCAATCTTTGCAACTATGAATCCCATGTTCATGGCATACACGAACGACACGTTGGAATTGCATAGCCAGGTCGTAATCTTCTTGGCGTTCAAACAAAATCCGCTTCCTGTGTAGCACGTCATTGTCTGTCTCTGATAAATTAACCAACCACATCGGATCGATTATCTTGATGAGCTCAGTCTGTAGTCCTCGACCACGAACAATAACGGCCTCTCCAGTACGATTGTCATAGTACCAACGGTTGAAAGATAGATAAATATCTTGAGGCATTGTCTTCACAGGAACCCTTTTCATTGTCTTTGGTGGCTTTACTTTCAAGACAAGTTTCTTCCAGCCGGTCCTTGGATCAATCTCATCATTACGTTTACGTCTTGGGACCTGGGGCTTGAAGAATTTGAAGCCATGATTGACCTCGAACAGTAAGTGTTGATGAAACCACTCAGCAGTTCGGTTACCCCCATGATTGATAAATGGACGTCTCGCGAGGGTGCGTACATCCCAACGCGGTAGTGTTAAAACATCCATTATCCTCTCGTAATATTGGACACCTTTTTCCCATTTAACAATACATACCTTAAGGTCTGAATCATAGAGCCAGGAGACAATATCACCATGTACCTTATAAACAGTCTTGAAGGTAGTCATCTGATTTGCCTCAATCTAAGCAGAAGCGGTATCCTTTCTTTCTTTATCTACATACCGATAAGCACTGATGATCTTACCCACTTTCTGGCGTTTGAACCATCTTTCAATGTCATCATCAGTCACTTCTTTGAGTGAAGGAACAGTCCGTTCCACAATCTTCTCCAGTTCATTCTCAGTCTCCTTAATTACGTCTTCATGAAATACCGGAGCACCTTGATCAACATTTACGTGTTGATACAAGTCCGGGTACTCATCAGCTGTAACATCCTCCATTTCAATCTCCTCGTTCTCATAAATAAAATCTGTATTCATAAATAATGGATCAACATCCATTTCTTCCTCATTGATCACTTCGACATCGAGCTCAGTCCCTAAATCAGTCAACTGATCGTCATTCAGCCCAAGCAGAATCGAAATCTTCTCCCGTGTCAAAGATCTAACTACAAACTCACCGATCTGTATCTCATCTTTGTTCACCATACTTCTAACCATCCCCAATTCATCAATAAATATCACCGTGTTAGCCTCAATCATTTCTATTGGCTTGGCAGCTGTTGGATCTTGATATGAAATTATCTGCTTGTTCGAATCATCAGCGCCACTAACACCAGCACCAGAGGATGAACCGTGCGATTGTTTAGGCTCACCTCCTGCATCAGACTCGTCAGGATCATCATCATCATTTTTGAGTTTCTTGAGGGCATCTTCTTTACAAGTTAATTGTAAAATTAACTCATCTTGTTCTTTTAATTTCACCCCCTGAGACTCAACAATCGTACGCAACGACTTGGTCTCCTTCTGACAGAACGAAATATAACTCATCATTTTTCGTTGATTCTCCATGAGTCGTTCTTGATTTAGTCGGTTAGCTGCCATTTGATTTTCATATAAATGTAGCAGATTAAGCAACATTTCCGTTCGACGTCCAGGTGACAAATTGTATACAGATGGATGTACTGGTTGAATAGGTCCTTGAGTCCGAGTGATTCTCATGAAAGAGACATCACTAGGGGGAGGCGGAGGAAGAGTAGTTGTTAGCAGAGGAGGAGGTCTCATTGAAGTGGTGGAAGAAACAGTCGACAACACAGCAGGAGGCCTCGGTATCTCGGTCAACGCCATTTGAGGAATTAAACCGAGCCTCTCATGTGACACCATCGTCGTGGTCAAGGTAAGCATCGGAGTGCTAGTAGTCAGCGGCACCGCCGAGCTTTGAGTAGTTGATTGACGAGGTGGTGGTGTTCCAATAATTACACCAGCCCCAGAAGACACACGGGGCTTTTTTGGTGGCTCACCAGTAGCTACAGCCTTACCCTTTCGTTTTCTTTCTTGCTGAGCTTTCGAGGTAGCAGCTAGAGCAGCCTCAACTGCATCTTGTTGTTCTTTCAGAGCTCGATCACCAGCTCCAACATCACCATCAGCATTATCACCATCATCATCTCCACCATCATTGTCTCCACCATCATTGTTCCCACCTTCTCCCCCTTCACGCTCGGAATCCGAATCATCATGGATCCAGCGCTCATTAGGAGGACATACATAATTCGGATTGATTATATGACCAATCATCCGTTTGTCCTGTGGCTTATCCTTTCGATAAATCAACATCTGATGCACCGTTTCCGCTTTCATATGTTCCATATCAAGAACATCGTTCACCAATGATCGATCAATCACCAAATTCGGTATCAAATCCTGAATGATTAGTTGTAGAAAGCGAGGATACATTAAGAACTTCTTTGACGGTAGAGTTTGCTGAACTTGCTCTTTCAGATGATCAAAGATGAGTTCTGAATAGTTGAATGGCTTGTTCAGGATTAAAGCAACAAATGCTGATTGTAAGCTTAGTCTGCATTCATCGAAACCACCGCGACGTCCACTCATACAGTGAAGCAAGACATGCAGTAAATACTTGTAAGGTGGACACAAACCATTCTTGTTCAACATAGACCGACGAATATCACCCCCATAATTTAATCGTGTAAATAAACCCCTAACTAACGACCTGTCAAATTCACTCGGGTAATCATCAGTATCGTCAAATTGAAGTACCCGATGAATGACCTCAACATCAATCGTAATAGGAATCTGATTAATTGAAGCTCGAACCCAGTTATCTTCCTCAACATATTCCGCCGTGTTCCAAAATTGTCTGATTATACTGAGATACACCTTAGGTTTAGCTGTGATTGCAAAGTGTATCTTTGAACGGCGTAAGAAGTTCAACATAGCTCCAAACGTTTTTAAATCAGCCACATCTTGATCGACATAAGCACAGATGTTGTGCTTCTTATCGAACGGTAATAGAATCATTTCGACTTGTTGAGCTTGTTGTCATGGTTGTCCTTGTGGAGGTTGTTCCTATGACGGTTGTTCCTGTGGCGGTTGATTTTGGTGTTCTTGATCAGCCATGTTTTACTGTATAAAATAAACCGAATCTAAGAATAGATAACACACAATATAACCAAAAAATATATGTAATTAGATGATTTAAATCCTTTAATTAAATTAATAGAATATTAAAATTATTAATTTAAAATTTAATAATTTAAATTTTTTTTTTAATGTCATTCGTTAAGAATCACACTGATTCGTTATACAAAGATAACGAATCAGGCGATTCGCTATCAAGTAAATATCTTAACGAACTGGACCTAGCGAATCACTAATTAATTTTAACGAACTAAACTCTAGTTCGTCATATTTTAAACGAATCAAACTCTGATTCGTGTGACATCTTATTCACTAAGCTAGTTCGTGTAAAATCTTAACGAATTGGACATGAAACAGTTCCAATTCGCTAAGACTAACGAATGGTCATAATTAAGACTTTTTCTTTGACTTCACAAAGTCAAGGACAAAATTAACAAGAACAATAATAGTCAACATCTTAAACCCAGATTCAATTAGGCCATAACCATCGTTGAACCATCAAGATAATCAGCACGTTGAGCTCGGAAACACACTAGTGAATGTAGGTGAATGAGATTAAGACTCAATACCCAAATGTGCTAATAATCAAACGAACCAACAGTGAACATCAAGAACACACAACAATAATTAACCCAGCAAACAATAATCAAATATTGATTAGAGTCCACCAAGGATATCGGAAAGTGATTCCGATCAAAATGATATCAAAATCATACAATTAATAACATAAAGTATACACAAAAGAGTTTCAAATGTTCAAAACCCTTAAACCCCTAAAATTTCATAATTTAGCAGTCAATACATGACCATTTTTGACGAAATTGATATCGCCAAGATCAGTTATACCTTAGAAACTCAAATTGATCTTTGAATTATCCAAACGAAAAGATCGAAAATTTCAGAGAGAATTTGAATAGTTTCTTAAAGATGAAGAAAGAAGGCGAATAGTGGAATACTATTAGTTTTCTTGTCTTATATATCGGTGCACGAAGCCCTAGGCACAACTTGCACGAATCAGACGATTCGTTTAACTTAAAGTTAGCGAATTAGCCAATTCGCTAACTCAATTCGTTACCTTATGTTAGCGAATCACAAAATGATTCGTTAAATTAAATGTTGCGAATCAAGACATGATTCGTGTCATGATTCGTTAAATATGTATAACGAAGGGATGATTCGTTACAGAGTGCGGAAGCGAATTAGGTTAGCGAACCAGAAGCTAGTTCGCTAAAGAATCACCTAGTTCGTTATCCATAAATAACGAATGGGAGTTTAGCGAATTAAACTCTTTTATTTAATATTAAACTCTTTTATTTAATTTTTAAGTTAAATTATTAAATGAATAAATTAAGGAATTAAATAATAAAAATTAAATAAATGAATTATCGAGAAACCCTTATATTCTGACAACCAAATACATTAAACTTGTTTCAGATTTCCGAAACTTAACTTAAAAATTTATTAAATATTTTGTATAAAGAAGACGAAAATATTTATGGTATTTTGTAAGAATTTAGAGAATTAAAGAATGTATTTACAGAAGAATATCCGAACTATTAAAAAATAGATAATCTTTTTGTATTTTTCAATGATTTTATCAAAAGCAATACATATTTTTGTAATTTTGTTGAGTTTGAGCAGAGAATCATATTGACCAAATTGCCCTTCCATCACAGTTTTATATTTCAGCGATATTATGACTGGCGATAAGTCGGTCATTGGTATTGTTTTCCACATAAATCTAATAACACACATTAAAGTATTTTTGTGATATGATTAAATACTTCAATTAGAGCACATAATATCAGAAATTATCAGCCTCTAATCTCGGTTCAAGCGTAATTTGATTTTTGCCAAATCACCCCAACTTGACTTAAACCATTATATTGTTGACCAAAAATTTTGATACCAATTTAGAAATTTTGAGCAATGCATCAAGTTTCCTTTACTGTGAGTGAGTATGCACGAGTCCATCTGTCGGCTTACATACATTGTATCCCCTGGGGTCCGTTTCTTAATGGTATTAAGACGCACGCAAGGGAGGAACAATTGTATGACTAACAGCGGATTTTGATCAAGTCAGTAATTTAAATTATACGAAGTACAGCGGTGATCAAGTTTAATGACTTTGGGTTTGCTCTAGAAAGCGAGTGAAATATTCATGCATATGAATACCCAGATGGTTAAGCCGCATAAAGACTCACAGTGTCCAGAATCTTAACGCTTGTTATTTGCTTTATTTGATTTTTGGGTGATCAACAAATATAACGCTTGAGTATGACTGGTTATTACATTTCTGTCATCCTCACCAAGACTTTTGCTAGAGACTAACACCCCTTTCAATTTGGCATTTCTTTATGTTTATATCACATACTTTACTCTACTGGGTTGTTTTAAGACCTACCAATGCACCGATGCAATTAAACACGCAGTCTTTTAAGCTTACTTTTTACTGAATTTGGGGTCAAGATAATCAATATACTATCATGTTCCCTTTTTGCTTCAAAAACTCAAAATTTTGAGGAGCATAAAAAAAATAACGAAAAGATAAATTTAATCGCCCCAGTTAACTTAAGAGTATAAATAAATGGCTAACCAACAATTCACGAGTGAATCATAAGACCAAGACATGCAAGCATGCTTCATAAACTTAAATAACCGACGTAATTTTTAACGAGAAAATAATCTAAAATCTTTTTGGTTTTTCGTATTTTTCTGTACAAAATATAAATCACATTCTTTTTGGTTTTTCAAAATTTTAAAATGTTTTTGATTTTTCTAAATTTCAAAGAAAAAACATTAAAGAACAGATAGGAAAAAAATTAAAGAACAGAAATCACAATATTTTTGAATTTTGAAATTTTTTTTAATGTTTTTGGATTTTATCTATACAAGCTAAAAACACATTCTTTTTGTATTTTCTACAATTTTCACCCCCTAAAACCTAAAAACATAAAAAAAAATAAGACTAAATCTATAAAGCAATTAAAAGATAATTATCCTAATTTTAGGATCTCAGCAAGGGTCTTCAATCCATTTAAACCAAGCAAAAAAGTAAAGCGCGTTTTATCAAATGCTTTGGTAAATAGATCGGCTTTTTGAAAATCTGTGTGTACTTTCTCAAGATCAATTAATTTCTTTTCATAACAATCCCGTATAAAATGATATCGAATCTTGATATGTTTCGTTTTAGAATGTTGTACGGGATTTTTGGTGATACAAATAGCAGCAGAATTATCAATCAAGATGGGAGTAGTAAGAAACTTCAAACCGTAGTCGCGAAGATGTTGTTGTATCCACAGAACCTGGGAACAGCAACTCGAGGCTGCAACATATTCAGCTTCGGCGGTTGAAGTAGAGACCGTTGTCTGCTTCTTACACTGCCAGGAAACAAGTCGGTTTCCTAAGAATTGACATCCTGCAGTCGTTGATTTGAAGTTGATCTTGCATCCTCTATAATCTGAGTCTGAGTAGGCGATAAAATTGAAAGTATTATCTTTGGGGTACCATAACCCGATGTCAGGATTTTCCCTTAGATATTGCTAAATACGCTTGACCACTGCCAGATGAGTCACTCGGGGACTAGCTTGGTACCTAGCACACACATAAACAGCAAACATTATGTCGGGTCGAGAAGCAGTTAAATACATTAGAGAACCAATCATAGCACGATAAAGGGTCGGATCAACGGTATCCTCCAATTCATCCAGTGATAAATTGTGACCCACTGGAAGAGGAGTTGAAGGGATTTTTCTGGCAGTTATCTTGAATCGGCTCAAGACGTCGTTCACATATTTAGTCTGATGAATGAAGATTCCCTTATCAGACTGATGAACCTGCAGCCCTAAAAAGAAATTCATCTCTCCCATCGAGCTCATTTCGAACTTGGTTTGCATGGACTTCTCGTACTCCTTACATAAAGTGTCGTTTGTAGACCCAAATATAATATCATCAACATAAATCTGGACTAGAAGAAGATCATCACCAACAGTTTTATGAAATAAAGTGCAGTCAACAGTTCCTCGTTTGAATCCATTATCAGTCAGATTGTCGGCGAGTGTGCCATACCAAGCTCTCGGGGCTTGATGTAGACCATACAGGGCCTTGTTTAAGCGGTAAACACGGTCTGGATAATCAGGATCTTCAAAACCAGGTGGTTGTTAAACAAACACTTCCTCATGTAGTTCACCATTGAGAAAAGCACTTTTAACATCCATTTGATAGACCTTGATATTCTTGTAAGCAGCATAAGCCAGGAAGATTCAAATCGACTCTAATCTTGCAACTGGAGCATATACCTCAGTATAATCAATACCCTCTTGCTGATGAAAACCTTGCACTACTAGACGTGCTTTGTTTCTGACAATCACCCCTCGATCGTCCTTTATGCATTTAAATACCCACTTAGTCGGAATAGCTTTCTTGACTCTAGCAGGCTTGTCTATTAGATCCCAAACACCCAATCGTGCAAATTGCTGTAATTCCTCTTGCATAGCTTCTACCCAAGAAGGATCATCAAGTGCCTTACGAGCTGTCGTTGGCTCAACTTGAGATAGAAAGCAATTGAATTTAGCAATATTCACAATTCCCGAAGAGTGTAAATTAGTGTAAGCACACAATACGTTATTGTCGCTTGACGAAGCAACTTGATGACGTGTACGAACGCCCACATCGAGTTCTCCAATGATATTGTCCTGTGGATGATATCCATGAATCCGAAGAGTAGGATTTTCAGGAACAACAACATTATCAAATAAATTAGTGTAATGTTCACCCAGTTCGGGAGATGAAGCATTATCACTATCAAGATCAATAACTTGAATCTCAGATTGATCATCATCGGAAGAAGTAGAGGCACTGTCAATAACAACTGGAGGAACAACTTGAGAGTCTTCAGTTAGAGCATCTGGTTGAACTTCAACTACATTTGAAATTGAAGAGCTTGGAATGTTCAAATGTTCTTCAAAGTATGCTCTAACCAGATCTTCATCGATGTGTTCAGCCGAAGGAGTAAAAGAATTAAATAAACTATCGTAGTCAAACATCCAGTCTGGACCTTTCCCTTGAGGAGGAGTTGTGTACTTTTGACAGTCCACATGGTACCATTCTTCAACACAGCCAGATGTAAAATTAAATACCCTTTTCTTTGGAGACGCATATCCCAAGAAATATCCTTCGATAGCCTTTTCATCAAATTTACCCGATTCCTTCTTCAACATTGTACACGGACACCCAAATGGTTCCAGGTACTTTAAATTAGGTTTTCTGTTATTTAATATTTCATAGCTTGTCTTCTTGAGTCGTTTTACTGTTAGAACCCGATTAAGTGTATAACAAGCTGTGTTCACTGCTTCATTCCAAAATTGAATAGGAAGCTTTGAATCAGCAAGCATTGTACGTGCAGCTTCAATCAGAGTTCTATTTTTCCTTTCAGCAACACGGTTTTGGTGTGGTACATAAGGTGCACTATATTCTCGGTGAATTCCCTTTTGAATACAAAAGAAATCCAAAATAGTGTTTTTGAATTCAGTACCATTATCACTTCGGATTCTCCTCACCTTTTGTTTGTACAATGATTCTATCTTAGTAATAAGATTTTGTACCAAAACAGGTGTTTGATCTTTTGAACTCATAAATAACACCCATGAATATCTTGAATAATCATCTGTCACTACCAGACAATACCAGTCTCCAAATATACTCGCACGATTCGCTGGACCAAACAAATCCATATGAAGTCGTTCAAGAGGAGTATTAATGGAATTCAATAACTTAGAAGGATGTGTCTTCTTCTTCTGCTTGCCCTTTTTGCATGCAACACAGTGATCAGATAACTTAAAGTTCTTTAACGAAACACCCTCAACTAAATTATTTGCCATTAAATAATTCATCTTTCTAACATGAATGTGACCCATTCTTCGATGCCATAGAATCGAGTCTTTCTCAGTTGCTTTCGAGACAAAACATTTTTCGATCGATGTTGATATCTTAGAACTCATGTTTAAGACATAAATATCATTTGATCGTGGAGATCGCATGAAAACCATGTCCTCGGGAATAATAAAACCCGGTTTCAAGATAAGACACTCTTTGTCAGTAAATATTGTAGTGTACTTTTTATCACAAATCTGCGATACACTCAATAAGTTATGATCAACCTTGTCACAATAATTTACTTTTTCAAATGTAATATGACCATTTGAAACGTCACCCTCTTGTGTGATCATGCCCCCAGAATTCCCAGCAAACGCTACATAACCCCTCTGAATATTTCTTACGTTGGTTAATAGGTCGAGATTTTCGGTGATATGACGAGAACATCCGCTATCCATGATCCAGTTTTCACCGGAAATGGTCTTGGATGGACCCTACACATAAACAAAAGTGATTAGTTCAAAAAGGCAGCCCAGGCCTCAGTCTTGGGCACCTTATGGTTTTCTCTTTGATCATTAACTTTAACAGTTTTCAATTGTTGTTCAGCCACTTGTGAATAAGTTACTGGCTTCTTAGACTTTCGTCTTAAGTATGCTTCCTGAACAATGTTTGAATTCCTGTTTTGACATATAGGCTCAGTTGGAATGAATTTTGGTTTCACTTGACCGTGTGTCTCATTGATATGAAAAACCTTCCGAGGATTCACATCAGAGAACAAAATATGAGTATCATCAGCATATGACACAGGTCGTTTCAGGATCTCCTTGACCACTGGAATTAGCTTACATTTGTCCTTGATAAAAGGATGAAGATTCTGAAAGTTTTGCTGACTACAATTCCTCACAACATGACCTTGTTGACCGCATAAAAAACACGTTCGCATGTCCACATGATGATGTTTAGAAAAAATTGGAATAGATGATTGATGATGACTCACATTTTTAGTCATGCAGTTAGCAAACTCATCAGTCAATTCAGCTTTCTTCTTTAAATAGAAATCTAAATTAGAACAGTTTGAAAAACTTTTTAGTGTATCTGTTCCAGTTGACTTAACAAAGTTAATCTCCTTAGCTTGTTTTAAAAATTGTTTTGCCTTAGTCAATGGATCAGAATGAACTGATGTTTTCACTTGAGCATACACACGTTCAATTTCACGAACCTTGGAAGTTTCATTGTAAAACACACTCTCAATTAGCTCAGGCTTAATGATACTAATTGGAATATCTTTTTCAGTGAACATTGTGTCCATTCCCTTTAAGTTAAAAACTCTAGCAGCAGATGGCTTAGAACTAGAAGGATTAACGAAACGCATTAAATCCTCATCAGAAATTTTCGGTTTAACTGACTTCTTTGCCTTCATAGAGTTCACTTTCTTTGAATTTTCCTTTTTCTCTTGAGGTTTGTGTGACCATACACTGCTTCCTCAAATTCGTGAGGTTCGCACAGAATATGATTAGAACTAGGAATGTTCTTATTCTTGTGTATAATCTCTGGTTCAAACACATCCTCGATAATGACCTCGTCATTGTGTTCAACAAACACCTTTTTGCTTTGGACATGAGATTTTTAAGGAACAGATTGGGTTTTAACATCTTTAGATTTAACAGATTCAACATTTTTTGAAATTACAGATTCTTTCAAAATTACCTCTTCTTCCTTTCTAGCAAAAGGATTCATTTTATAGTCGTTGTGAAATGGTGGAGGAATTTCTACAAAACCTATACCCTTGTTAGAGTCCTTTTGTTTCCCAGGAACTTCAATAATTTCATTCAACAAAAATGAAGAATTTCGAAATTTACCCAACTTGTTCTTCAACTCAAGAACCTCATTCTCAAGTTCAGTTATCTTAGAGCGATGTTTCAAGATTTCTTGAAACTTTTGATTATTAATGGTCATTTTCACAGATAACTCGGCTTTGAGATCGTGGTTACTTATCGACAATGCTTCAATCTTTTCTCGAGATTTCATTTGAGACTCCAGAGATTGTCGATAAGTGTCCTTAAGAGAAGCAATTTCTCTTATAAGATTATCATTTTGATTTTTCAAAGCTTCTAACTTAGAGTTGTTAGATTCACAGTCAACACATGATGCTTTACCAAATGAAGTAGAAGAAATAGAATTACTAACCTCATTGATCTTAGCCATGCAAGCAAACATTGATTCAGAAGGCTTGTCGAAAGAGTCGTCAGAATCAGATCCAGAATCATTATCTGAAGACATCACACTACCAGTAGCATCTTGACAATCTTCATGTAACCCAAACATAGCTAAATTTGCTTGAACATCATTGCATAGTAGACGTTGTGACTAATCAGTTCCGTCTGCTAACATTGCTTGTGTTGTAGAAGAAGATGGTTTCTTTTCAGCATCACTTCCTCGTGGTGAAGAAGCATTTTGACTTTGACCACGAGGTCCAGTGTATTCTTTTCTTGGTTTGTCACATTCCTTCGCGAAATGCCCAAATTCTTGACAATTATAACACTTCACCTTTAATTTGTCAAAACCCAACTTCTTGTTTAACGCTGGAAGATCTTTTCCAGTTCTCTGCATGAATCTTTTAACTTTACGAATGATCATGGCCATATTCCATTTCAAATCCATGATCTCTAGATCATCCGGATCTATCTGATCATAATCCTCATTAGTTAACTCACTTGTGGCAATTTTACTACTCACCAAGTTTTCATATGAAGACATAAATGCCGTCAGAAAAGCAAAGTTTTGCTTAGCTTCCTTCATATTCACACTAGGTGGTGTAGCAAATGGATTGGTACTAGTAGAACTTCCAGAACCACCTGAATTACCAGCAGAGTAGAAACAAACTTTTGGATCATTAAATATAGCAGATTCTTTTTCACTTGCGGCATGAGTAAGAAAAACAGTGATTGGTGAGATTGTTGAACTGAGAGGCATACTTCCACCATAGAAAGCTGGATCTTGATTTTCTTTGGAAGATTTTTGACACTTAAGATCATATTCTCTAGCTTCGATCTTTTGTAGAAATTCAAGTGCTGTCAAATCTTCATTCAGAAAATAATCAATCTCTTTCAAAACCATGAGAAATGTTGAGTAGGAACTTGGAAGCACACTCTTGATAGAGTCAATTTTATCTCTTTCAGAAATTTCCATTTTCATCTTGTCCATTTTAGCAATTAAATGACTAAATCTTGTAGTCATCTCTTCAACTGTTTCTCCTTTCAATAAATTAAAGTTTCAAAATTGAAACTTGAGCATCACTTTCTTACTCTCAGCTGTGTTTCCCATGCTTCTCATACGCAGATGTTGAAACAAAGATGCACATCTCTTGATACTTCCAACTTGATGAAAGATATTCTCTGGTAAAGCCATAGTCAAAGTAGAATATGCTTTTATCTCGATTTCTAAAGCTTTCTTCTCTTCTTGTGAGTATTGAGAGACAGCTTTAGGAGTATACCCAATAGTATCATCACCAATCATTGGTGCAACATAAACCTCATCAAGACAATATGAACAGTCAGGATAAACCAATCCCAAATGTGCACGAAACCGAGGTTCCCATTTGGCGAAATCACTGAACTTCATCAATCTTGGACATTTAGAATGTGAACCTATCTCGGTATCAAGTTGCAACATCTGTTGCATCAGCATATTTTGAGACGCTAATGCATACATACCAGCCATCTAAGATAATTGAATCAAATAAGAAATATCTTAACGAATTGGTGAACCGCTATAGCGAACTGTGAACAGTTGTAGCGAATTAATCCTTCACGAAGTTAAGACTGATCAATAATGGAGTATCATAACGAATCAAAAGTCAACTTAACGAATTGACCAAACGAATTGACCTAGTCAACTTAACGAATTGATCAAACGAATTGATCAAGTCAACTTAACGAATTGATCAAAAAAACTACAACGAATCAGTTCAACGAATCAGATGATAATCAGTAATGAATCGCCAAAATAAACTTAGCGAATCACTAAAAAATTATTAGCGAATCAGCTACAGTGTATTAGCGAATCACACTATAACGAATCAGGTTGTTACAACCGTTTGTAACAAACTCTGACACCTTATGCCACGTGGCAAAGGTTGTTATGACACAAATTCCAAGACAAACACGTGTCACACGAATCGGTTAATCTAGTTTAACGAACTAGATAGCACGAATTGATTAACTCACACGAATCAGTTAGCGAACTGATTAGCGAATGGCAAGAACTGATAGCGAATCAAATTAAATGTCATAGCGAATCGCCTGAAACCTTATAACGAATCGCATTCATCTTCAAATCTTCAAACATTCAAAAACAATTTTCCAGATATATGAAGATCAACCCAAATTAAACCTAGAAACTTATCAATTCCAGATTCGTAATACTCACTCAATTCTTAACCAAACTTAACAAGTAATATACCAAAATGCTCGTAATCGCAAAGCGAATTTAGCCGAACACACCTCGTAATCAATTACCCTAATATGCTAATCAATTTCAACCAAAACCAATCCCCTGTTTACGGACTCAAACCGAAAACACAATAACCTTACCAAATCCAATCCTCAATCCAATTCCACTCAATTGAACATTATCAATACCTTAACCATCACAAACTCAATCTAATTCATTCATAATTCAATCAAATCAACAATGAATTGATTCAAATTCAAACAAAAACAGAAAACTCAATAATAATAACAATTCGTACACCAAATCAAGCGTAAAGAGCACCAAAAGCTCTGATACCACTTGTTTGAACCCGAACTAGAACAATAACCAACAGTCAATACCGACTAACACAGATCTCAGATCTGTCAGTTATAATATTATAGATCTATCTCATAATCAACCTTGATTCGGTGTTCTACGTATGTGTATATATTATCAATAAAGTTAACATGAAGCTTGAGGGAGAGTAAATACTTTAAACCTTTCTTAATAATATTATATCTCTCAAAACTTCGACACATTACAAGTGAACAGTTGTTCACTATATATAGAAGACGATCTGATTCGCTAACATCCCCTAGCGAACCAGCATCCCCTTCGTTAAATAAGTTATCTTAACGAACCACCCCCTGATTCGTTAACATCCCCTAACGAATCAGGAGGGAATACATTATAATTTCTTAGTTCGCTAACATGCCTAGCGAACTAGACTCAATCTTAACGAACTAGTCTTAGTTCGCTAACATTCCTAGCGAACTAGACATAACTTTAACGAATCAGATAAATATAAACATTAAATATTACATTTAAATATCAAATAAACATTAATGATAAATACAAAAACTCTAGACGCAAAACCGTGCACTAACAGTTACATCACCAATAAGAGGAGAAATATACACATCATCAAGACATCTCAAAAAATCAGGATGTACGGATCCTAAATGTGCTCAGAATCTTTGTTTCACTTAGCAAAGTTGCTGAATTTCATCAATCAGGACATTTAGAATGTGACCTGATTTCAGCGTCTAACTGAAGCATCTGTTGCATCAACATATTTTGAGATGTCAATACATAAAATCCAGCCATGTCAAAAATATGGGTTAAATGATCAACAAATTCAAGTTTAGGTTAAAATTGTCCAAAATAAAAACTTAAGGGTGCAAATTGTAACTTTCAGTAAAGAATGGGTAAGTCCTATAACAAATGGGTTGAAAATGATAACGTATGGTGAACAGAACACGAATGCGGTTTTTAATGTTAAGGTAATAAATGGTATCACGATTCAATTAACGAATGACACCAAAGTTTTCACGAATGAGTATAACGAATGATGATTTAATGATAACGAATCAGCACACGAATGATTAAGCGAATAGCATAACAGATGGCATGACGGATAGCATAATGGATGAAGTAACGAATTGGATAAAAGATGAGGTAACGAAAAGGATAATGTTTCTATAGCGAATGAGGTTATCACGAATGAAACTTGATGACGAATAGAGTAGCGAAACAATCTGTCGTGAATGTATTTCCGTAACAAATGGTTGATCACGAATAGCTACGGTAGCGAATGAGCAGTTGTTCTGTTGTAACAACCTACACGTGTCCAAATACGGTTATAGATTGACAGCGAATGAGTAGCTACAGTATGACAAATGGTTCGTTATAGTGTAACGAATGAAGCCTTTGAATCTTCAAACCTTCAAACTCAAATTTCCAGATCTAAATTTCCAGATCCAAACTTGAATCCAGACAATCACTAAAAACCTACTAACAATCTATAGCTTAATTAATTTGTCTAATCCTCGCGAACAATCCCAAACACATCCAGACTCACAATTCCAATCCAAAACTTGTCCAAAATCCAAAATACTACCAAACAGAAACTTATGTTTCTATCACACTCAAATTCAACTCAAATTCATTCAATTTACTAACAAAAACTCAATTAATCCAAATAGAACCTTACTAATCTGATTACGAACTAAATTCAAATCAATTCAGTCTCAATTAACCATCTCAACAAGATAATTAAGTCAAAATCGAATGAACAGTTTCATATTCAAACTTATAAGAATTAACTGATGAATTCTCAACAATTCATCATTATAACGGCTTATATCACTTACACAATCGAACGCTCAGCTTTGATACCACTTGGGAAAGCTATGTTGAGCTTAACACGATTCAATTCATATCGATATATGAATAAATATCTAGTTCTTGATATGTGTGTGAGAGAGGTGATTTTGGTAGAGTAACGACTCACAAAGAGATAATTAAGACACTTTTTAATTACAAGGCATGAACAGCCTATATATAGAAGATGAAGTCCATTCGTTACACATCCCGTAACGAATGGGACTCATTCGTCTTCAATCTAACATAACATAAATAGTATAACGAATGACTCATTCGCTATACCTCATTCGTCAACATTCCATGACGAATGGTAACATAACAATAAAGATTAGGCCCATCCGTTAAACATCCTTAACGAATAGACATTAAATATAATGTATAGGTTCATTCGTTAAACATCCTTAACGAATGAACACTTAAACATAACGGATGGGAGTGGTAAATTACCAAAATGCCCTTTACATTAATATAAATAAATTACATTAAATTGCAAAGACCCATGACCAAAACGGTGCACTAACATTGTGATTAGTATGTTATTGATTGAACGATTAATCTCTATGATTATTATTATTGATGTGGTAGATTATGTTAGTAAGTGCCTAACTTGTTTACAAGTAAAAGCAGAGCAGCAGAAGCCTTATGGAAAAATGCAACCTTTGGAGATACCTGAATGGAATGGGAACACATCACCATGGATTTCATAACTAAGCTACCTCGTACAACTAAGCATCATGATACCATTTGGGTGATAGTGGATCGTTTGACCAACAAGTGCTCACTTTCTGCCTATACGAGAGGCCATCTCTTCAGAAACGTTAGCAAGTTTGTTCATCAAGGAGGTTGTGTCTAAGAATGGAGTACCGTTATCGATCGTGTCCGATAGAGATACTCGGTTTACTTCGAGGTTTTGGAAGAAGTTCCATGAAGCTATGGGAACGAGACTGAACATCAGTACGGCATATCATCCTCAAATAGATGGACAGTCCGAAATGACGATCCAAACCCTTGAAGATATGCTACGTGCTTGTGTCTTAGACTTTGGAGGAAGTTGGGATGATCATCTGCATCTGGCAAAGTTCTCCTATAACAATAGCTACCATTAAAGTATTGGTATGCCACCATTTGAGATGCTTTATGGTAGACGATGCAGAACCCCGGTATGTTAGGGAGAGATTGGTCAAAAGGAGATGGGAAGTTTAGAAGTTGTTCAAGAAACATCTTTCAAAGTTTGATCAGATTAAGGCAAGGATGAAAGCTGCTCAAGATATACATAAGTCGTATGCTGATAAGCGACAACGACCAATTGAGTTAAACGTTGGAGACAAAGTGATGCTCAAGGTCTCGCCTTGGAAAGGAATTATTCGTTTTAGTACAATAGGAAAGTTGAGTTCAAGGTACATTAGACCGTTTAAGATTACTTTGCTTATTATGACTTTTATCTTGTATCTAGCTTGTATATCAAAGATCTATCAATACGTGGCTTGGTTTTGGGTCTCGAGTCTCTTCCTTGGCTCACAGACTTGAATGAGGGAGTTTACGTTCTTGATCTTTAAAGTTTACTTTTTTATGAACGGATGGCTATGAAACTTAAACTTGGAGTAGATCGGGTATAAACGAACCATAAAGTAGCAAACTTGATGTTAAAATTGACTTAACGAACTTATGGACATGAACGGCTCGACCCTAGATCTAGTCCTAGACGTTTTTAGCCATAAAGGTTCAACTTTATGGTTATCCGGGTTAAGTTCTAGCCGAAAACGGTTAAGGGAAACATTTATGGGTCCATACCGAACCATACTAAGGTATTAAGGTTAAAACGAGCGAAGATAATGAGGATATATGACCGAACCATGATTCGTTTGTTCAGCTCACTTGGATACATTAAATTCGCTTACAATGAACTCGAATACAAAAGGGAACTCGCTTACAACTCATATATTCGCTTACAAATACTATAATCGCTTACAACATAGTAACTCGCTTACTTTGAAAATCAATTACAAAAGAATCAATTACACTATACTCGATTACAATAGACCCGATTACAATAAACTCGATTACAATAGACTCTATTACAACATATGGTCGATTACACCGACCTTATTCTATTACAATGGTAAAATTGATTACAAATTGGTCGATTACATTTGGAGTCGCATACATTGAGCTCAATTACTTTTTTGACTCGCTTACTTGTATGGCTCGATTACTCATATGACTCGATCACTTTTATAAACTCGATTACTTTTAAGGAACCCGATTACAAGGATGAGTTCGACTTGTAGATTCGGTTACAATAGCCATGTTCGATTACAATAGAGAACTCGATTACACCAGCCTATTCAATTACATGGATCTATTCAAATACACGCCCAGCTCGATTAAAAAGAGGATACTCTTTTACATTGGGAAACCCGAATGCATCTAAAGGATTCACTTACATATTAAACCCGAATGTCTGGTGACCCATATATATATACATATATATATACATACATATATATATATATATATATATATATATATACCGATGATGGTATGCATTATAAGAACCTAAAGAGATAAAATAAAAGAATGTTAAAGTAAATGAAAACCATAAATTCTATATGCTAGGGTTTAAAAATAAAATATTCTAAGTAAAAGTAATCTAAAACGAGGCCATTAGATTAGACCAGACTTAGTCATTTTGGCTGCAATACAAATAGGATGAGTATTGATACATGTAACTCATATACAATTAGCATAGCTCAGTTAAATAAGGAATTAACAATTGACGGTGAAAGAAACTGGATCCAGGTGATTTTCTAGCCTCATTTCCTTGTTATGTTTACGGGGCTATGTGCATACTCAATGTGAATGTTAATACACTTATCTTAAATGGTAAGTGTATGCCTTAATGGTGAATGTGATATTGATGTTTATATTATGAATTAATACTTGACAGTACGTGAACGGCCTTCGGGTATTGCACGTATTGTTATGGAAGGTATTATGTAGTAAGTATGAAATGAGTATATGGGATGAAGGATGTATGAATAATGCATGTGTGATATGTATGTATATATGTATGAATGTTATAAGATAATACAAGGAAAGTTAATGTATGGTTGTATGGTAACGAAAGGGAACCAGGCCCTAATAATACTCGAGGCAAGAGGGAACCGAAACCTAATAATATTCGAGGCAAGAGGGAATCGGGCCCTAATAATACTCGAGGAAATTAGGGCGTAATGCTCTTTAAAAAACGTAAGGTATGAAGGTAAGTAAATGTATGATAAAAGTGTGAAAGTATGAATGAAAGTATGTAAATATGAATGTGTTGTACGTTGTATGATTAACTAGAACTCACTCAGCGTAGCTGACTTTTAGTATGCACGCAGGTGAGTAGAATGAGGAAGCTCGCTTGAGGGGAACAGATGGCATGGAATTGAAGATACTGGCATCTCAAGGAAATGTCATGTTATTTTGAAGACTATGTTTTATGTTTAAACGTCTTGAATGTTTGGTAAGACAGTATTTGATGGTTACGCAACATATTTTGTTTGAATTTTTATATTCCGCGTAAAGTTTTAATTAACTCTGATTTATAGAACTGTGTTTATGAGTAAATCCAACGACCAAATGTAGGGCACCAATAATAGGGCCTTACAATTTGGGTTCTGTTAGACGGTACTTGAGAATCAATGTGAATGTGATGCCGGGTGGTGAAGGTCCATTGTCGGTTCATATATATATATATATATATATATATATATATATATATATACTAGCATAGGAGCCCGCGCTTCACGGCGGGCTCATATGAGTGTGTTGTCGGTGAGGTGTTTTTATACTTGTTACCTGGTATAATGGCATATCCATAGGACCATTGAATTTACACAATCGTCAACCCTCGAATAAAACAGACATATAATAAAACCGTTTACATAATTTGTATTATTGTGTGAGTAAATCTAATTTTATATTAGGATTAAGAAAAAAAATCAAGTTATTAAAAATATATATTCCTATTTATTAAAACAGGGATTGAATTGATACTCATCAAAAATGCTACACATATTTATCCAAAATTCAACGAAAAGTCAAAAATTCTCTTTACAACTTCTACCAACTCTAAACAAAAAAAATATTTAATATGCTTACCCCCAAATCTCATTCTGAGTCACCCTTAATGTTTCCTATTACCTAATCTTTTTGATCTCTGAAAAATAAAACAATGTAAAACTTCTAATACCTAGGAAACAAGTAATAAAGCACCATTGTATCTAAAATATTGACCAACCCTTCTTGAAGGTCTTGTAATTACCTTCATATCTTTCTTGGCATAGATAAGGTAACCACGCACTTGGACTTACCAACTACATTCAGAAACATCAAATTAGAAATTAATGGATCATAAATTTGAAGAGCATTAAGAAAAATGTAAGGGTGGTACAATGATTTTACAAATAAGGTTCTTTAACTCATTCTGACTTCTTGCCTTTGAGGAAGGTTACACTCTTTCATGGTCATAAAGTAAGCTTCTCTCTTTGATTGATAATGTTAGATATAGTCTTGGCCAAAGTCTTTTTCCTCTTATCTTAGACTCCATCATTAATAGTTTCTTGTCGTTGTTACTCTCGTCACACCTCACACTGGTTCACCTGCGCATCGTATCGTATCAACGTTCCTCTTCAAGTGAATATAATGCTAATATTGCCTATCCCAAAATCAATCACAAAGCAAGAACACAAACCATAAAAATACTTGTCCCATGCCTTATAATATAGTATATAGCACTACTGTTATTTTTCAAACAACAAATAAGCCAACTGTTTCAAAAAGCCACTTTTCACCCGAAAAGCCAAAACCTCTAAAAAAAAGTCAAGTTTGATAAATAAAAAGTCAAGATTAACAAATAACTTATGATTAGTCAACATAATTTTGAATATCCAGTTCTCTAAAAAGCATCAAATGGCCCTCTGTGTCTATAAATCATGCATACGTGATCCTCTATTAGTAGATGGGAGGGATGTGTATGAGCATAATTACACAATGGAATTGTTTATCATCTATGTTGTTCAAGCTTCAATTAGCAGACAATGCAACCTAACATCGTCATCTAGGAACAATATAAATTTGTCTTTATGCATTTTTTCCACACCAACCTGCAATTCAACCATATTACAAAATAAGTTGGAAATTTCAAACAATACTGCAATGAAATACATTATTAGCTTTTAAGAAAACAGTTCCTCTTTTTGTTAGTCATGGTATGTTTGTGTTTATGAGTGTGTGGCATGAAGAGGTTGACAAGTTAAAGCAATTCGTAGGTTTTTTTATTTTAGCCTTAATATTTTTTAATACATAATCTATGGAACCCATAATCTGGAGTTCGGTGACAAGTTCTAAAAGGGTCAAATGCAACTAATAACATGGTTCATGCAATATAATCTAACACATTAAACTTGAGTAACTTCAAAACATAAAATTTTTTAAAGAAAAAATAATAATTCAAAGGGGATTTGCAGCATAACAACTGATAATGATTTTTTGACTGCATGTTTGTGGATTCCCCCACTACAACTAATCTTTATTCAACATCGTTCTGCACAAATGCAGATAATAGGTAAAGAAAAAATATAAATAGAACAAGAACTTGTATAGTGTATATAATTTAAAATTGCATATAATCAGTGCAAAGTTTTAAAACATGAAAGTTACAATCAACTAAGAATCCAATAAGTTTAATTCATAATAGTTGAAAACAAAATTGATGTAAGAAAATTGTTAGTAGTCCATAATATTTATTTACCTTAAAATCAAAACCTCTATGATAATGCATGATAAGCACCCAAAACTTCTGTACCATCCATAATAAATAGGAACTCCAGTGGACCACCATAAAGAGAAGTTAGCATAACCAAGTTGTTTAATTGGGTTATAACCGGATACTTGGGATCTTTTGGATGTACATTTAAAAAGGTATTATCCGACTGCAATACAGAGCATTGGAGGAGATGATTTTGATGTGTTGCTTTTGTTTAAAGTTATAAATTTTAATTGTTTCAAGAAGTAAAATAAAACAAGGGTAAAGTAAGGAGTCTTATATTAAAAGCATAGCATGATCATTTATGTATTGATTTATTATTTATTAATTATAAAGAGTATTCAAAACTCAGATTGACGAGCGTCAGTCGCCCGAACAAAATTGAATCCCATGAGCAAACCCACTGAACAAACATAATGAAGGGTCGAAAATAATTCTTACCTCGATAGATAGTCGGTAGAAAGTGTCGATGAGTGAAGTTGCAATTAGAATGGTGTTGCAACCAGAAAAACGATTACTTGAACTATATATGTCGTTTTTGAACCGTTCAGCACAGGTATTTCATGTCAGGTTTAATCGATAGTATCCAATGTAAGGCCCCGGTCTCAGTACCCTACATTGTAAGTTGGATTTACTCATAAACACAGTTCTCGTCAATGTTACTGGGCTTGGCATCGATTAGCCCACTAATAAACTTTTCTTAGTGGCCCATGTGTATTCAAGACTAGATATGGGCTCAAAGAGAATTATGAAGGTCGGCTAATTTTAAATAGGAAAAGAAAGACAACAAATAGGATTATTATTGATATTACTTGGGGCAGAGACCAAAACGAACCCTACGCACGAAGAAGAGGGAGTCGACAGAGAAGGGCTACGCAAGAAGAATATTATATAGAGAAAAATCCTTTAGTTCGAGACGTGAGCGTTTGGTTTCAACACCTACTCAGCCAAGCATCATCATATTCGGTTTGAATTTAATATTTTAATCATGAGCTTGGTTGTTGCACTTAATTATTTTAGTTTCTTTGATTTTAATATGTTAGGCTAAACTTATTAGACTGCCTAGGCTTGTGATGAACCTTTGTTTGGTTTGATTTTATTTGGGATTTCTTTTCGTTATGGATTTTATGTTCTAAGTAAACTGTTAAGTTTGAAATGATTGATGCGTATGATTGCTTGGTTTTATTTACTTGGACTTATTGTTTCACATTGCCCTTGTTGATTGTTTCAAAGGATAGGGTTTTGTTAGGTCATTTACTGTGTGTTCTTGACTAGTTTATGATTGATATCGATTAAGATCATAGAAACAATAAAACTAATTAAATAAATAAAAGTGAACTGCCAGCCAAGAAAGCTGTAAGGTTATAGACTATTGATAGATCTTTGTTGGTCAGGATTGCTAGATTTAGTTCTTCATAAAGAGTCCGTCTATGTTTGATTGTCAACTTAGTCTATTAAGTCAAATGAGTCTATTTAGCTATCTTT
The DNA here is from genome assembly GCF_021521415.1 of Bidens hawaiensis. Lineage (NCBI taxonomy): Eukaryota > Viridiplantae > Streptophyta > Magnoliopsida > Asterales > Asteraceae > Bidens > Bidens hawaiensis. Next base: position 56,371 of record NW_027494736.1, read on the forward strand.
GATTTCCGCTGTAAGGTAGGATTTCGCCATAAAGATACTTAGACATAAATTATTAAATAACAGTAAGGAAGTTTAATTCATAAAACTGGTGAATCTTAAAACTTGTTAGAACTCCATAGGCACCTTCTTGAAGTTCATGGTTCATGTTCGGGTTTTCTGTCAAGGGTCTATTTTACGATCCCTGTCCCATAACTTAAGTTTCCCACTTAAATAAATAACCGTAACTTTGGGGATTCTAGCCTAGGTAGTTGCTTTCATCATCTGAATTAATCCAAGTATTTTAATAGTTTATTATATTTTATTTAATTAGGGTTAAGTTTAATAATATAATAATTCATTAGGAGTAATCATTATAATTTATTATTATTTAATTAGTTAGTGTTTACTTTATAGTTTATTATAATTTAGTTCAACCCCCCCCCCCTTTATAATAATAATTAAATAGTCATGTCAGTAAGTCGAGTCTAATTAGTTAATATACGTAATTTAAAGAGTCTCGTGGGTTCGATATCCAGACTTACTTAGCTGTACTAGAGTCGACCGGTTCACTTGTCGGTTAGTAGTTTTAGTTAAGTTAAGAGTCTAGATTTATTACTTAGTGTCTAGATAAGTATGATTTTAGTTATTTATTTATAACTACTTCAAGCACATCACCCATATATGAATTTTATTGACTTATAGACTAAATGTTCTTTGACATTCAGTTTATAACTTTTAGGTTGTTTTATGAACAAATAAGTATGTAAGCCGATTGTTAGGGAAAGTTGTTTTAATGTTCATCTAATGTAGCTCTTAACTATTATAAGCTACTAGAACAATAATGATACTTAAAGAAATCTTTTGTAATATAGGTAAGAAGACTTTTTGATAATTGTTTCTCCTTGAATATAACCTTTAACAATCAATCGTGCTTCTTACTGTCTTAACATTTCATATTGTAATTTAGTTTAGTTAGAACACTCTTAGGTGATTCAACCAAATCTTAAAACGTTAGCCTGACTTATGGAGTCAATTATGATTGATGCTAAATGTTTAATTATAAGGGGTAGTATCATTAAACTTTCCAACATCCATTTCAACTTTAGTTAGGGAGGTTACATAATCATCAATTTTTGTAGGCTTTAAAACTTAGGTGGCCTACTGAGTTGATTATTGGGTAATTTTAAAAGTCTCGGTTTTAAGGATTAGCTCTTGGTTAGGTTGCTATCATTTTTAGGATTCTAATTGTGTAAGAGTTGGTGCAGTGTGGTGTACAAGAGGTGTAATTGGAGTTAAATTTGGAGTAAAATTTAATGACTCTCTTCCCCCCGCATCTTGTACTTTTAACAAGTCATGATAAGGACTTTTACTGCTTCCACTGACCTTAGAAACCTTTGGGAAATTAGCATGCTAGGGTCGATATTTAAAGACCAATAGATTCTAGTAGAGAAAACGTTAATGATGTAACTCGTCGTAGTTTCTCTTGTGAGGATTATTTTAGTAAGAAATCTGAATTTTCCCACGTTTAAGCAACAATGAAACTTTTGTAATGTTGTGATTAGCAAATCAAACAAAAGGAGTTTCTAAAGAGATAAGTTTTGATGAAATAACGTTGTGATGGAGCCGTATCTTGTACAAGAGGTGTAATTGAGATAATATCAAGTTTTCACTCCCCCACCTCTTGGAAATCTTGTAAGTTATGATTGAGACACTTAAGGCTCCCACTAATCTTTAATATATCTAGAAAAAACTACATAAGGAGTTTCAATGATGTACGTGATGTGGGAATTTCTCATATATATGTTAGACTTGATTTGATTTCATTAACGTCCAGATGTCATAATAAACTTAGGGACATATTTAGACGAAATCGTGTTATGTATATATGAATGGATCTCTTTAAAAACATGGACTATAGAAGTCAGATTAGATACAAGTAAATAGCTTTTTAAATGATAAAAGAATTATGTCTGAATATTCCGTTTGAATAAGTTCCACGAATGTACGTGAAATATAACTTCTGATGGACCCATATATATTTCTTAAGCCAAGTAATGTTTAGGACATCTAACACATGATTTAAAATCACTAAGAATGAGATTATGAAAAATCACCCTCACCAACCATGTCATGATTTCTCATGAAATTTGGTTTTAATGGATGAATTTTATTGGTCTCATTTGTCTTTTGTTAAATTTTTATTTACATGATAACAAAAGTTATGAAGTACATAGTATCATCTTGTTCTATTTTATAAATGTTTCAATCCGGATATTGATAACAAATAATATGAGAGTTTAAGGTAAGAGTGACTTTATGTTGGCTATGCAAACCTCATAACTGTCATAATATAGCTTAAGTATTGATACTAAATTCGGATTAATCTCCAAAATATTTAAGGTATCATAAAGCGTAATTAGAAGACAGTTAATCATGGTTCTAATAACCTTAACATTTAAATTTGTCACTAACACTCATGTTAGTTATTTGTTGATTTCGGGTAAACATATAGAACTAGACTCAACCAATCATGTGTTAAGGGGAATATTATGATTCAGACTTAAATACCATTAATATACAACTATCAATTTTAGCAAGTTATTCTTTTTAATTATGGATAGTCTTGTTGCTTATGCCTAATCTAATGACATATTTTTTGCATTGAGACTTCTCCTTAGAGAACTTAGAGCTGGAAGTAATACTTGTATTTTGTCTATGAACCTTAGAATTATCATCTTTTTGGTTTTAGTGGTAGTGAGTTGAATAACATCTTATTTCCAGTACCAAACGTTTCTTTTCTTGTACATATGTTGCTAATCAACACACTCATTATCCTTTGGTACTTCTGAGTGTTATAGTTGATTCCTGAGGCACCAAATTGTACTATTGAAAATTTGAGTATGCAATGTACTAGAATATTGTACTTAATATCATGTGTATGCCCTTAATTTATGGGTCATGATTGTACATTATGATGTATTCAATAATACCATTAACCTTATAGTTAGAATTTTTAAGGAGTGCATGAATCTTGGGAGTTATTTTGATTATTCTTAGGAAAAACTGAATCAAGAATAAATCTAGTGATAGCATTTATTTATATAAGTTCTTGATTATCATTATTGTAATAGACATTATGATTGACTCATTCCATTTGTTAGGCTCTAGTTTTCAATGGAATAATTGTTATTAGAAAGAGCAGTTGGATAGTCATATCATGTCTTAATGGGTAATTAAAATTGAGAAGAGCTAAATGTTATTAAAACTCTTTATGAGACAAAATTCAATTGTGTTTTAAGATTAGAGTGGATGATTTAGATGAGATAGCTATTTATAGAAGAAAATTATAGTGAGTAATGTTATGGGATATTAAGATAATATATATTAAAATTTATGATCATTAGATTAATGAAGGATCATTAATGTGAGGATCATGTAACATCCTAAAATTTATAATGTTGAATAAAGAAAGTTATGTTAGTGATTTCGCGTTTTTAATTATTAATATCGGGTAGGAGCCGATCAGGGACTTGGATTAATTGAGATGGGTTAAATGAGAATGGGATTTAAGGGATATAAATATCCCCTAAACCCAAAAATATCTTCATTTACATCTATTCCTTCACACTTCCAAAACACACACACACCCCATACACAAGCCGACCGACGGCCGAGATCCGAGGAGAGAGAGAGAGGCCGAGAGCCGTAGAGAGAGAGACCAAGATCCGAGAGAAAAGAGAGAGCGGTTGGTTGTGATTAAGCAAGGAAACAAGATCCAACAAGCTCAAAAAGGTAAGATTCTTGAACTTTGAAGTTTAAAGATCCAAGCTTTTTAGTGTTAAGTGACCGGAAATGGTCGGGTAGCGTAGTGGGTGATATTGAACCATAGCAAGGGTGTTAAAATCGCTCGAAATGTTGGACAGAAACCAAACAGCAGGCTGTCTGGGCAACTTCGCCTTCATCTGGGCAACTTCGCCTTCAAGCGATGAACTTCGCCTGCAAGCTAAGTTCGCCTGATGAACTTCGCCTGCAAGCTAAGTTCGCCTGATGACAAGTTCGCCTGAGGTTTAAGTTCGCCTGATGACAAGTTCGCCTGAGGTTTAACTTCGCCTAAAGCTAAGTTCGCCTGAGGTTTAACTTCGCCTGATGACAAGTTCGCCTGAGGTTTAACTTCGCCTAAAGCCAAGTTCGTTTAGAAAATAAATTAAAAATCTAATGAAAAATGTGTTAAGACAGTTAATGGAAATAAAATTTTTCCAAGCTGACCTGGCAGCTCGACCCCAGCCAGGGGCTCTGCCCCTTGGACCCTGCTAGAGGCTGCCGCCCCTAGATCCCGCTGCCAGGGGCGCTGCCCCCGGACCCCCGTTCGTTGTGGGTAGTAGTTAAGACTGGAAAGATGATATGAGTAGTGATAGTTTTTTGATACGTGTACTTGTTATACAGTCAGCCGTGCACAGCTGAAGAAAGGGATTACGATTAACGGTGAACGTAACCGTGTTCAGGTGAGTTTCTAGCCCCATTCCTTGTTATGTTTTCGGGGCTGTGTGCATACTCGATGTGTTGTTAATACATTTATCCTAAGTGATAAGTGTATGTCATATGTGATATGTGTGATAGATATGAATGATTGTTTGTCGGTACGCGAACGATCTTCGGATATTGCGCGTACTGTCAGGTTAAAAATAAAGGTACGAATATTATATATCGTAGATGTATGAATATTTCAAATGAATACTTGTCGGGGCGTGAACGATCTTCGGATATTGCACGTAACGACAAGGGGTATGGTTGTTAAATGAATGAGGTAAAGAATGCCTAGAGTGTTCTTATGTTATAATGTAAGTATGTGTATTTAGGTACACGAATGGCATGTGAGTTCTACGTTCGACATAGTAAGTTAGGATGGCAAATCCCTCTAGCTTCTGTCGGACATAGACTCGGCTGGTGATGGCGTAGTTAAGGACTGCGAGCCTTATACGTGAAGTAGATGATATATGTAAACGTAGATAAGGACTGCGAACCTTATACGTAATGTAGATAGGTGTCAGCATAGGAAAGGACTGTGAACCTTATACGTGCTGATTTTGTAGCATAGGGGAGGACTGCGAACCTCGTACATGCTATGAGTTGCAACATAGGGAAGGACTGCGAACCTTGTACGTGTTGTGGATGTATTTCAGCATAGGAAAGGACTGTGAACCTTATACGTGCTGATTTTGTAGCATAGGGGAGGACTGCGAACCTCGTACGTGCTATGAATTAGGTTGCAACATAGGGAAGGACTGCGAACCTTGTACGTGTTGTGGATGTACTATGGTATAGGGAAGGACCGCGATCCTTGTACGTACCATAAATGGTGAACATAGGTAAGGACTGCGAACCTTGTACGTGTTCACGACCTTGAGTACAGGTATAGACGGTGAACTATGAACGTACTCTCGGTAAACTGAGGTTAGTGATTGTAGATATGTATGTATGTATGGTAGCAAGTATGTATGTAGAACAGAAGGGTAACTAGTGAAGTATGGATATGTATCTACGGATATGTATGTATGTGTATGTATTGTATGGCGTTCGATTAACTAGAACTCACTCAGCGTAGCTGACTTTTAGTATGCACGCAGGTGAGCTGATTATAGAGTTAGCATGAGGATGACACACGGCATGGATTGAACGGCTGGCATCTGAAGAAAGAAGTAAAGATGTTTTAAATATAAAGTTTTGTGTTATGGTATCAAAGAAAAGATTTAATGTTTTGTAACAAATGATTGATGTTTTATATTCCGCGAAAAGTTTTAATAAACTCTGATTTGAAGACTGTGTTTATGAGTAAATCTGACGCTAAATTAGGGCCACCGGGTTCGGGGCCTTACAAGTTGGTATCAGAGCATAAGTTCGAGAGATTTAAGCATCCTACATGCTTAGACTCGAACAGAGAATGGGATTTAAGTAAGAAAGGAAAGAAGATGCCAGTTCAAGAATGCCATGTGTCGCTCAAGCAAGATCAGTAAAGGTAAAGTGCATGATTAAATGATATATGTTAATGAGAAAGGAAAGATATGTGAACGATAAGGATAGAAGTAATTGATTGTTTGATGTGACTAACTGCTTAAGTAGAACCAGCACAAAGAGACTCATAAAGGGAAGTGTATAGGACACGGAAAGCAATGTGATCAGCTAGTCACAGCTGGCCACTGTTATTACCTGTTAGCCTTGCTATCCTTGTACTATATAGTTCCTTGAGTGAGGATGTTTGTGTTGTCCCTTTTAGAATACTGATGGCTGGAGCTGGAGAATTTGTGGGAACTGGGGGTCGCACTGGACGTCGTGGCAGGCCTCGTCTTGTCCGGCAACCCTCGGTAGAAGAAGCTTCCCACACCGAAGATGAAGGAAGCGCCGCTGGAGGAGACCAGAACAACAACGAAGAAGTTCAACTTAGCCCTGCAGTTCAGGCAGCCATTGTTCAAGCTGTAGTTGCTGCTGTGAAGAACCTGAATCCCGAAGGATCTGCTGGAAGCCGTGAACGAACTGCTGAAGGGGCGGGTGGTGATGGTAGGAAGAATGGGGAAGGAGAAAGAGGGGCCTCGAGTGAGGATAAGTCTGTGAAAGTCGATGACAGGAGAAGAGGCCAAGGTGGGTGCAACTATAAGTCCTTCAAAGGATGCGACCCGCCAAAGCTGACTGGTTTGGGAGACGCAATCGCTACTCTCCAATGGATAGCCACAATGGACAAGGTTATCCGCATTAGTGAATGTCGTCCCGACTAAGCTGTGGGTTATGCTACTCAGTCATTTGAGGAAGAAGCTATGTATTGGTGGGAAGGTGTGGAGCAGAGAAAGACTAGGGATGAGATCAAGGCGTTGAGATGGGACGATCTGAAGGAGTTGGTGATGAAAAAGTTCTGCGCAGATGCCGAGGTTGAAAGGACGGAGATGAAGTTCTTGAATTTAAAGGCCGGTATGATGACGCATTGTGAGTATACTACTGAATTCAACCGACTATCTAGGTTGGTGCCTGATATGGTTGACACTGGGGTCAAAAGAATCAAATGTTATGTGAGGGGATTGCCACAAAAAGTCCGCATGTTGGTCAGGGCAAAAAAACCTGCTACTTTTGACTCTGCTGTTGAACTTGCAGAAGTGGTTTATGCTGACCTGGCTGAGGACGATGTGGTGGTGGGGGAAAAGAAGGAGAAGAAATGGGCTACCTCTGCTAAGCGGTCTGGCGAGATGGTGACAACAACTGATGAGAGGAAGGCCAAGGTTAGGAACAAGGATGCGTGTAAGACGTGTGGGCGAGTGCACCCGGGGGAATGCAGGATTGGGACAGACAGGTGCTATCGGTGCGGAAAGGGTGGGCATTACTCTCGAGACTGCCCTGATCGTCCAAAGTGCTACAAATGCGGAAAAGCTGACCACATGGCTAGGGATTGCAAGGAATCAGGGGCGGGAGGTGCGGAAAGATAAAGACTTGGGGAAACTGCAGAGAGGAACGCTTGATGAAGGAATAATTGTTCATGCAATGGTTTTATTAAGTTGCTTTTGCTTAAGGACTTGTTGTGTGTTAAGGTTTAAAACTTATGGTTATCAGTGACGTGTAATATATTGAGTAGGTTATGAATGATTATTATGTTATGATGAAATGTTGTTTTAGACAATAGTGTTAAAAGTACTAATCAAAGCCCTTGGAGGTATGAGATGAGTTGTGGTACATCGAGGGTCTCATGGACAAGCTACCTTAAATAGCTAAAACATATGACCACCATTCGATGACTGCAAAGTCGGAAGTAAGAAGGATAACTCAGAAAGCGAAGGCGATTCAATAAAGCGTGTAAATATAAGAAGTTTTCCTTTTATAGGGAATAAGTTAGGTTTCGGGGACGAAACCTCTTTAAGGAGGGAAGACTTGTAACATCCTAAAATTTATAATGTTGAATAAAGAAAGTTATGTTAGTGATTTCGCGTTTTTAATTATTAATATCGGGTAGGAGCGGATCAGGGACTTGGATTAATTGAGATGGGTTAAATGAGAATGGGATTTAAGGGATATAAATATCCCCTAAACCCAAAAATATCTTCATTTACATCTATTCCTTCACACTTCCAAAACACACACACACCCCATACACAAGCCGACCGGCGGCCGAGATCCGAGGAGAGAGAGAGAGGCCGAGAGCCGTAGAGAGAGAGACCAAGATCCGAGAGAGAAGAGAGAGCGGTTGGTTGTGATTAAGCAAGGAAACAAGATCCAACAAGCTTAAAAAGGTAAGATTCTTGAACTTTGAAGTTTAAAGATCCAAGCTTTTTAGTGTTAAGTGACCGGAAATGGTCGGGTAGCGTAGTGGGTGATATTGAACCATAGCAAGGGTGTTAAAATCGCTCGAAATGTTGGACAGAAACTAAACAGCAGGCTGTCTGGGCAACTTCGCCTTCATCTGGGCAACTTCGCCTTCAAGCGATGAACTTCGCCGGCAAGCTAAGTTCGCCTGATGAACTTCGCCTGCAAGCTAAGTTCGCCTGATGACAAGTTCGCCTGAGGTTTAAGTTCGCCTGATGACAAGTTCGCCTGAGGTTTAACTTCGCCTAAAGCTAAGTTCGCCTGAGGTTTAACTTCGCCTGATGACAAGTTCGCCTGAGGTTTAACTTCGCCTAAAGCCAAGTTCGTTTAGAAAATAAATTAAAAATCTAATGAAAAATGTGTTAAGACAGTTAATGGAAATAAAATTTTTCCAAGCTGACCTGGCAGCTCAACCCCAGCCAGGGGCTCTGCCCCTTGGACCCTGCTAGGGGCTGCCGCCCCTAGATCCCGCTGCCAGGGGCGCTGCCCCCGGACCCCCGTTCGTTGTGGGTAGTAGTTAAGACTGGAAAGATGATATGAGTAGTGATAGTTGTTTGATACGTGTACTTGTTATACAGTCAGCCGTGCACAGCTGAAGAAAGGGATTACGATTAACGGTGAACGTAACCGTGTTCAGGTGAGTTTCTAGCCCCATTCCTTGTTATGTTTTCGGGGCTGTGTGCATACTCGATGTGTTGTTAATACATTTATCCTAAGTGATAAGTGTATGTCATATGTGATATGTGTGATAGATATGAATGATTGTTTGTCGGTACGCGAACGATCTTCGGATATTGCGCGTACTGTCAGGTTAAAAATAAAGGTACGAATATTATATATCGTAGATGTATGAATATTTCAAATGAATACTTGTCGGGGCGTGAACGATCTTCGGATATTGCACGTAACGACAAGGGGTATGGTTGTTAAATGAATGAGGTAAAGAATGCCTAGAGTGTTCTTATGTTATAATGTAAGTATGTGTATTTAGGTACACGAATGGCATGTGAGTTCTACGTTCGACATAGTAAGTTAGGATGGCAAATCCCTCTAGCTTCTGTCGGACATAGACTCGGCTGGTGATGGCGTAGTTAAGGACTGCGAGCCTTATACGTGAAGTAGATGATATATGTAAACGTAGATAAGGACTGCGAACCTTATACGTAATGTAGATAGGTGTCAGCATAGGAAAGGACTGTGAACCTTATACGTGCTGATTTTGTAGCATAGGGGAGGACTGCGAACCTCGTACATGCTATGAGTTGCAACATAGGGAAGGACTGCGAACCTTGTACGTGTTGTGGATGTATTTCAGCATAGGAAAGGACTGTGAACCTTATACGTGCTGATTTTGTAGCATAGGGGAGGACTGCGAACCTCGTACGTGCTATGAATTAGGTTGCAACATAGGGAAGGACTGCGAACCTTGTACGTGTTGTGGATGTACTATGGTATAGGGAAGGACCGCGATCCTTGTACGTACCATAAATGGTGAACATAGGTAAGGACTGCGAACCTTGTACGTGTTCACGACCTTGAGTACAGGTATAGACGGTGAACTATGAACGTACTCTCGGTAAACTGAGGTTAGTGATTGTAGATATGTATGTATGTATGGTAGCAAGTATGTATGTAGAACAGAAGGGTAACTAGTGAAGTATGGATATGTATCTACGGATATGTATGTATGTGTATGTATTGTATGGCGTTCGATTAACTAGAACTCACTCAGCGTAGCTGACTTTTAGTATGCACGCAGGTGAGCTGATTATAGAGTTAGCATGAGGATGACACACGGCATGGATTGAACGGCTGGCATCTGAAGAAAGAAGTAAAGATGTTTTAAATATAAAGTTTTGTGTTATGGTATCAAAGAAAAGATTTAATGTTTTGTAACAAATGATTGATGTTTTATATTCCGCGAAAAGTATTAATAAACTCTGATTTGAAGAACTGTGTTTATGAGTAAATCCGACGCTAAATTAGGGCCACCGGGTTCGGGGCCTTACAGATCATTATATTTTATTGAAGATGTGATATGTCTATTATTAACATCAAACTAATAGACTATATTTAAAAGTTCTACTTAAACAAAAAAATAAATCACCTTTGGGCAGAATTAAATTTTATTTAAGTATGTGTGCAAAATAATTGTAACACATCACCTTTGAGCAGAAGTGAGACAATTATTTTAATTATGCACATACTAGTTTTGCTGAATAAAAATGTAACACAACACCTTTGGGCAGAAGTGAGACATTTATATTATGTTAGGCAAAAACTAACAAAAGCTTTCAGTTAGACTTGAATGATATGGTAAATGTAACTCATCACCTTTGGGCAGAAGTGATACATCAAAAGTTCATTCAAGTTAAGCCTTTATGTTTTGTAAAATTTTATAATAGTTAAGTATCTACAAAACATTTTAATGAGTTAATAGTAACAACTTTCTAGGTAAAATTAAGGATTTCGAGAAATAACATTTTCGGATGACATGGGTTCTTGGTTAATATGTTTTCGAGTATTATGGGTTTTTGGGTAAAGTAATGAGTTTTCGGAAAATTACCGTGTTTGCGGGAAGAAGATTGGAAAACCATTCCAGAAAAAAAAACCTTATAAGGCGATATAATTTAAAATCCGAGAACTCTAAAATCCAAAATTTAATATTATCCTAATTAAACTGAAAACACAAAATAATAATAATAATAATAATAATAATAATAAAACCCATACAAATAATTCCGTAAACTAGTTGATCCCTAAACAGATTTCGAAAACTAAAAGGATAATAATAAGATTTGGTTCAAATCTTTTAAGGATTAACAATTATATCTATTTTCTATTTTAATGGGATTCAAATCTTTTAAAAAAATACCAAAACTTTTAATTAATTCAAGATTTGAAAAATTATATCCCTAAATTAACTTTAACAGATTTTAATCCAGATTTGAACCAAAATATGTTATAATTTTCAAAAAATTATGATGAACACGAAGAACATCGTTGAAAATTTTAATTATTAAACATATACAAAAACTGGAATCGAAATCTTTAAACATGATTTTAACATATTTCGAAAATATTAGGGTTTATTAAATATAAATTTTAGCGATTTTAAAGAGTTTCATATATTGTTTTCGTAATTGAACATGAAAAAGAAACCGAAAAAATTAGGGTTTATCAAGTTTTATTCCATGTCTTCTGATTCAATTCCAGATTTAGGGAAAACATGAAGAACTGATTAATCAACATCACTCGGATGCCACATGCTAGTCAGTTCTTCATGTAAGTAATAAAAGTATGAATAAAAATAAACCTATGAACCTATTACAGCATGGAGAGTAGTAATCACAGCAGGGTATGGATGTAGACGACATAGTTGTCAGCTTGATCGAGTTTCTCTTTTGGATGTATAGTTAAGGATGGTTAGGTTCTTGAGAGAAACCCGGTTTAGGAGAGATGAGGCACACAAAATTGTTATGTGTGTGTGATCAGGTTATGATGTTAATATTTATCTCTCTATATATACACCCAAGGGGAAACCCTTTATTAGTTAGTAAGGATAATATGGCCCATCAACAATTATCAAACTAATATATGATAAGGTATAATTAATATTTTGATCTAATATAATATAAATGATAATAATGTTCATATTAATAAATATATAATATAAATATATTTATTCTTACAAAATGATCACGTCATCTATCGAGTTAATGATTGGCGGCTAATTCCTAGTGTTGAATTTCATAAGGGCGCCATTATATGGTACTAACTAATAAGGATTTAATTTTTAGGATTAATTTCATATATATTCTTACAAACCTTGTAAATATCATATATACCCAACAAAAAATGAATATATCATATATACCCAATTTTAATAAACTTTAACTTAATGACTGATTTACCCTTTTCTATAATTTTGATTTGAATAAATTAAAATCATAAACTAAAAAGTAAAATTACAAATCTATAACCAGCAATACCATTTAAGAGCATTCACATCCCATCCTCTATAATTATGTGTGGGGAGTTTGTAAATTATAGGTTGGGATTGTGAGTGATTGTGAGTGTAAATTATAGGGTAGATAGAGAAATGTAGTGATTTTTTGTAATTTGGGGAAACATTGTTTGCCCCTATTTATTTTTTAATATTTGTTGGATTGGTTGTGAGTAGAGGAGAGAGAAAACTGTAATGATAAAGGTATAAAAAATATTATTTAATTGAACAGGAGAGAGGAATGTAGTGTTTTTTAATGTAATTATAGAGATGGGGATTGGGAATGGGATGAGAATGCTCTAATCTCACCATAAGTTCAGGCCCTTCCCCACCGGAGCCCAGTTTGACGCCGGCAGCCAGCCCCGCCACCATCACAACCTTCCACATCCTACTACCACCACCAAGACGGCCGGAAACAAAGAGTGTTGTCGGATGGACAGAACTGGACCAACGATGCGGTGGTCGGTGATGATGGTGGCTAGAAATCTGACGGTTGTCGTGCATGGGTTCCACCTCCAACGCCCTAATCTTTCTGGTGTCACAAACCACCGCCGTATTTCCCTAACTTTATCGCCTTAAACAATTATCGCAGCCCAAGATTGCTCACGTGGGTGACCAGGATGATAGTTTCCGATCTGACAGGTTTTGGAGTTGTATAGTTATTACCAACTGTGCAAAATTGAGCAAAATTATTTTCATAAAGAACAATAATTGAAAATGGATTAATGGTGAAGTAGATTAAATTGTATAATGGGAAAGGGGCCTGGTGAAGGTACGAACTAAGGAAGAAACGAGAATTGAGGTGTGGGTTTTTACCTTTGTTTTTGTCTTATGTTTTGTTTTAAACTAATGCTTGAATCAACCAATTAGACAAGCACCACAAATTAGGAAGGTCCATATTCAGTGAATCAGAGCTATTTACAAACCAACAAATTGTTGTTTCTTAATCTAATAATCTGCAAACATGCATTAGAAAAACAAAATTTAGGTCAATTGTTGGATGGATCTGTTATATTGAAATGTTTGATTCTTGACGAAACGCAATCGTTGATTGTCAAAATGTTGTTGTTTCATATCACTTTAATCGGTTGTATGGATAGGGACGTGCAAACGGGTTTTACCAACAAAATCGAAATGAGTCTGCGGGTAATGCCATTACATAGACCTGTGAACTGACCCTTACGTCTATATTTAATCCGAATGTTAGTCGGGTTTGACAACTCTTTAAACGGATTTGAAAACATGGAACGCTAAATATGCTCTTTTTTTTCTTTAATGTTGATGTACAGAAACTAATTGCAACATGAATTTGTATATTTTATATGATAGAACTCTTAATCTAATAATCTGCAAACATGCATTAGTTTATCATATCGCATATATATGATTACCAAACTATACATGCAATCTTGGCTTTAAACCGATAAACTTCATTGTGTGATGATCACGCATTTTTTTATTAATATGATGATGCAACTGAATATAGGTTAATTGATTTGTCAGTTTGACTTTTGCAAGTCAAAGTTTAAGGTATGTCTTTTATAATTACATTTTCATGGGCTGCAACTATACTTTTTAAGTTCGAAGTTATGTTTGGTGATATACATGCAGGTGTGAAGAGGCTGCGACGAGTTAACTTGCGACTCTCTCTTGGCGTGGCATAATCCAAGGATGGCAGGTGCAAGTTTCTCCACTTGCAACAACTACTACTACAGCCATGGTGGTCCAATAGGCAGACCTTGAGACCGGGTAACGACTCAATAATATCGGCTTCGTATATGGGTAAAACTTTTACTTACGTGTGGGAGTTTGCTGTCGATACACATAAGAGGCTGTGATGAGTTAAATATTAAATAACAAATTTTATCTTACAAACACTTTCTAAAGTGCAAACACACATGCAACTTTGGATCAACTTTTGTTCATCCAGGTAATCCTTGATTTAATTTTACAAAAAAGGTGTTTAATCAAAATTTAATTTCAAGATAAAGTTGAGTCAATGACATGGGAATGGATTTTATTTTTTTGAATTTTCAATCTATATTGAAACTTGATTCTTAGCAGATTGATCATTAGTGATTTTGAGAAGGTTTATGTTTCACATAACTCTAAAGCAACAATGCATTATATTGGAACTCTAGCATGAAAACCAAGTCAACTGAAAACGAACGCATGAAGAAATGTTGCAAGGTGTTGTTGCTGAACAGGTTGATGGTTGATAGATGATAATGTTGGATCAAAGAACTTGGAAGTGTAAATAATATTCATTGCTGGTAAAGATGTTCTTAGAGTCACTATTGGTGTACAAACAATTGCAATACAAGCATTATAATAAATGTTGTTGGTTATAATCGTGTTATTTTCTGTACCGTTTACAATTTGTACTAACAATTCCAGTTTTAAGAGGTCACATGGCGTAAAGTAATACGTATGTGTGTTTACTTTGTAATTCTGGTCACATTTTGATTTGTTTTAAAGTTTGGTTATTTATTTCTTTGTTGCATTTACGTTTTGAGTGACGTTAGCATTTCTAGATGTTTGAGTTCTTTGCGAGTTCGTTTACGTGTTCGCATTCAAATCGATCCCCCCCGGGAACGCGGGGGGTTAAAATACCAGTGTTTTAATAAAATAGGGGTAAAATGATCTATTATGAAGTTGTTTTTAATAAATTGGGTATATGTGATATTTGTATTATTTTGGAAGGGTATATATGATATATTTAGTTTTGTATGGGTATATATGATATTTTCAACTTTTGTAAGGGTATATATGAAATTGCCTCTAACTTTTAAACTAGTTTGAGGTAATTCCGTCAAGTTTCATATTTCACTTAGTTTTGGAAAGTTATAGTGAATGAATACCAACTCTATATTATAGGTAGGGCGTCATTGATTTGTGGTTTTATTTATCTATTTATTATTATTATTATATATTTTTTATTTTTGTAGAGGAGCGGGTTGGTACTATAAGGTACTCACTATAGCTAGGATATCACGATTTGTATATAAATGAATTCTCAGTAAAAAAAATCATATAAGTTTTGACAAGGTTTGGGTAAAGTTTTCGAGCGTATTTTAAACTTGAGATTAATAATCAAGGGTGTATCTCCTTGGGGAAATGAGGTTTCCATGAAGTAAGATTATATGTCAACATCTAATTGAATAAATTATTTAGTTCAGACTTTAACAAGGTTTGAAGGATTGGGTGATCACTCTAAGATGTCACTTATGCATGTTTGTTGGTAACTAGACACTCGTGTTTACAACATTCTCCCCACATGGGTAAAATCTATATCTTAAACATCATGTTCAGGGTTTCTTTCACAAAGAGAAAATATTAAGCTTCTGTAAATAAGGATTAAAAAAAGATATTGCAGACAGTCTGAGAAAGGTTACCACTGCGTCGGTTTCTAACTCAAGTGTTGAATCTATAGAGAGGAGATTAATGTGGCATCAATCCACCCAATGGGCCTTCTAGAGTTCTCATATAATTGTGGATTTAACATTACATTGGCCATCGTAACTGTAACTCAACCTTACATGATTACCCTAGTGTTGCTCCATCATGAATCATAACGCACGCGTTCCTATTCATACTAGCGTTCGCCAAAAATTTAGCCATCACAAGGTTTAGTTAATGGTTAACCATCTACTTTGAGGTTGTAGGCAACTGGTGTGGGTGCAAGGACTAGTGTAACATAATCCGCAGTTGTGCAGTGTCCGGAAGTCTAGTAATGGCTTGTAGCGTCAGTGGGAAGATATCCAGAGTGAATTAATGATTTGGACATTTTTGAGTCACTAATATTCATAAAAAATAACACTAATAATAAAAGTGTGTGTATATATATAGGATTAGGTTCTTTCGAGAAGTGATATTTATTGCGAGAAGTGCGAGTCCAACCAATCACAATTTATCTTTTAATTTCCTTTAATTTTAATCAAAGGGGTAAATTGGTACAAAAGTCTTTTTTATATATATGGTAACTAATAATCATCTGGAGGGTTACACAATTCTTTTTAGTATCCTTTTTATAAAAATTATATTGTTTTTATTCCGACACTCGTGGAAATTTTGCAAAGAAAAAACAACCTAATACAATAAACATCTTTAAATCTGCATAAAATTTAACCTGGTTGAATCTAATATAAAATGTAACATGAGTTGTAGTCCAAATATATAAAATTCTTGCAACCCAGTTTTGTGTAAAAAGTCAATACCTAATATATATTCTTTCATTTACACCAACTAAGTAAATAATTTTGGTGCACGTCACTTCGAATATACAACCATACACAGAATTTCAAACGTACATTTCACAATCAGAATTTGTACACATTTTATTTAACACTTAAAAAAATCCCAAACACATTAACGAGTTCAATATACTAAAAAGTTACAACAAAAAAGCTGTTAAACCTTCATAGCACATGGATTATAAATAAAACAAGCTTAAAACCAAATTTTCATTCCAAACTTAAAACGCACATAATGTCGGCTCTTTTCGTATAATCATATTTATGTCAAATACCATAATCTTAGCTTCATACTTTGTCCTTGAATTGAGAATTTCTTGTGTCTGCCTTGATGATCATCTCCTACATTAACGAACAATAGTTTATGCCATAACCCTCATAATAAGTAACCCCATACACATTTTCATAGTTTTACTACATACACAATAGTGACAACATAACATCATGTATAACAAACAACTTATGTCTACACAAATAATTTATTTGATAACTAGTTTTATCATTATTAACATGGTCATAACAGTTTTTATTACTCAAAGTGATCTTATCATTTATAGCACCACTAATTTCTCATGCACAACATGGCACTCATCCATATACAATGTAACCTAATACAAATATTTCAAATATCATATACAAGTAATACTAATCAGTACACACTTAGCATAACTTACTCACACTATATTATATATCACAATTCATACATAAACAAATTGTTCGTATACGGGTATGTATGCACACATGACTGTTCGTGTGTAGGTACGTATGCCAGTATGTACATACGTACATAGGGATGTACGCACGTGGATCGTAGGCACGTACGCACTTGGATCATAGGCACGTGCACACTTCGATACGTAGGCGCGTAGGGACATAGGTATGTGCGTACGCACGTATGTTTGTACACACGTATGTATGTATGTATGTATGTATGTATGTATGTATGTATGTATGTATGTATGTTTTTTAATTGTTATACGGTTTCACAAAGTTACACCCCTGCCAAATCCTCAATTGTTAGTAACTACACAATATAAACCTTGTACTTTGTTTACTCATCAGTTATTACCAGATACACAAAAGAATTAGATGCATAAACTTTGAAAAGAAACTAAATCATGACATGTTAGCGATATAGTAGTTTCAACCATTCAACTTACACAACATAAGTAATCAAGCCTACACTCAATTATTTATCTACAAAACTCAATTGAAAAAATATACATATAAAAATATAAATGTGAATTACACACCTCGATGATGAAATACAGTTAAAAAAAACTCACAATATAGGCATTACTTATATTATATGATACTTTGATTCAAACAAACAACACAAATTAGCCTTCATACCTTTAAGTCTGCGTTTGATAGGGTCACAAAATCAAAAAGCAATACCCACAATTACGTTTCACAAGAACACGATGATGTATCAGAGATGGTCGATTGGTTCTTACATTATAGCAAACAGATTCCGTATGGTTATTCTCACCGATTTTGTGTATCAATTTCATATTGAGTGACTGATTTCACGCTACAAATAATGGCAAATGGTTTGGGAGTGAAACAAGGGTTTCCAAGTGAGACTTTTTCAATCTGATAGCTTTAGACTATTTTGTCCTTTTTAGCTTATAATATCATTAGAGATCTTCAAGATAATTACAAAAATACCATCATGCATTTGAAACCATTTATGTGTTTAATCGATGGTTAAGATTTACTTCACGCACTTCTCGTTGTAATATCACTTCTCGGATGAACCATCCCCTATATATATATATATATATATATATATATATATATATATATATATATACACACACATATATGAGTCATGCGATGCAATGCAAAATGTCTATGCCATGAGTCGTGAATATAGCCTAGACCTACTTGTGTAGACCTAATACACTATAACTAGTGGCTCTGATACCAATCTGTCACACCCCCGCCCTGATGGCAGAAACGGTAGGGCGTGATGACATCATGGATCATAGTCAATGTTTATAGATTATACGATATATACTTCATTAGAATGCCTCTACATGCGTGTGACTCCATATTCAATTACATGAGAATGCATGCATAAAAATGTCAACAAAAATTGTTGGTGAGTTTCACAGGTTTATATGACATCTAAACATATGTGTTTCTTGGACAACCAGTCCCCAATTTCTCAGATAGTTACCATGAGCATTATGATCAAGACCAAACATCGTCTCTATGAACGTCCCTCTTAATGTTCTAATTCGAAAACATCGAATTCATCTATTGGACAAATATCACCCGCTAGACCTCCAATCTAAGTTAGTGTGACTAACCACAGGTGGGGTGTGTTAATCCCGAATCTAAGTTAGTGTGACAAATATCGAATTCATCTATTGGACAAATATCACCCGCTAGACCTCCAATCTAAGTTAGTGTGACTAACCACAGGTGGGGTGTGTTAATCCCGAATAGTACTACTCATATTGGCCACATCTATAAAAGTTAATGATCATAGATTGTAGGGGAATTTCGGTGCATTATTGTTTCCAACCCACAAAATGATACCGTGTTTCTACTCATTTATGAACATGTGTTTCTCCATGCATTCCCCCCAAAAGTTTCAAAACAGTTTAAAAGGGGCTGTGAGACTCACTTGATTCACAAATGTGCGCCAGATAATATAAAAGTCCAAGTCTCGACATACAAGTTCGCTACACCATGCAACGAAAATTTATGCCTAATGTTTCATTTTCAATACTTGAGTGTTTTGTAAGGCCCCGTTACCGGAACCCTACATTCGACGTTGGAGTTACTCATAAACACAGTTCTATACATCAGAGTTACATAAAACTTTACGCGGGATATAAAACTTTCATAAAACATTACATAATAATTTACAACTTGTCTTTATTGAACATTCTTGTCTTTCAAAATAAATGTCAATTAACATTAAGACATCTTTGAGTATTCAGATGTCAGTCTCTCATTCGCCCACCATGTGTCCGCTCAAGTTAGCTGTCCCAATTTACTCACCTGCGTGCATACTAAAAGTCAGCTACGCTGAGTGAGTTCTAGTTAATCAGGCGACATACAATACATACACATTTCATACATACTTACCTATCCGAAGATACATATCCATACTTAACCAGTTACCTTTCCAACATACATTCATGCATACATATTCTTACTTACCTCAGCCTACCGAGAGTATGTTCATAGTCCGCCGTCTATACATATACTCAAGGTCGTGAACACGTAAAAGGTTCGCAGTCCTCACCTATGTTCACCATTTATGATACGTGCAAGGTCCGCAGTCCTTCCCTATACCATCGTACATTAACAACACGTACAAGGTCCACAGTCCTTCCCTATGTTGCAACCTATTTCATAGCACGTACGAAGTCCGCAGTCCTCCCATATGCTATCACAATGCAATTACAGCACGTATAAGATCCGCAGTCCTTTCCTATGCTGGCTCCTATCTGAAGTACGTATAAGGTCCACAGTCCTTAACTACGTTCTCATCTATCATCTATAACACGAATAAGGCCCGCAGTCCTTAACTACGCCATCACGTGCCAATTCTATATCCAACGGAAGTTAGAGGAATTTGTCATCCTAACTTACTATGTCAGACATAGAACTTATTTACCATTCATGTACCTGCATACACTTACTTGCATATACAACAGTTACATCGTAGCATGAGAACACTCTAGGCGTCCTTCACATCATTCATTTAACAATCATATTCCTTGTCGATACGTGCAATATCCGAAGATCGTTCACGTCCCGACAAGCATTCATTCATAACGTTCATACATCACCCATACATTACATATAATATTCATATCTATATATATAACCTGACAGTACGCGCAATATCCGAAGATCGTTCACGTACCGACAAGCAATCATTCATATCTATCACATATATCATATATAGCATACACTTACCACTTAAGGTAAGTGTATTAACAAATCAAATCGAGTATGCACACAGCCTCGAAAACATAACAAGTAAATAGGGCTAGAAACTCACATGTATCCTGTTTCTTTATTGTTAATCCCTTCTTTAATTAAGCTCGGTTAACTGTATATAAGTTTCACGTATCAATACTCATCTGATCTAATCTAATGGCCTTATATTAAATTACTTCTACCTAGCATATTTATGGTTTTCCTTTATTTTAACATTCTTGTATTTTATCCCTTAAGTCCTTTCAATGCATACTATCAAGTGTATACACGTATATATACACATACGGGTCACCATGTATCCGGGTCTTGGTATAAGCGAACTTAGATACAAGCGAACTTAGTTATAAGAGAACTTAGATATAAGCGCACTTAGATATAAGCGAAATTAGATATAAGGGAACTTAGATATAAGAGAACTTAGATATAAGCGAACTTGTTATCCAGCGAACTTATTTGTGGCGAACTTATCAGCAGCAAACTTGAAAGTGGCGAAGTTAACAGAAGCGAACTTATATGCATATGAACTCCTATGGCGAAGTTACCCCGCAGCAGCTACGGGTTTGGTTATAGCCACTCGTTCCAATCCTATCACCTCATTTAGGCTCGTATTTGACCCATCCGTAACCCCGACACCTTACAAAGGTCCGATATGACCCGTATTCACTTCCTTAAACGTCCCAAGCTCGATGCTTAACCCGTTTATAACATAAAGCATGAACCTTTAAGGCTAAACATTTAAAACTAGATCTAGGGTGTTCTTTAACGAGCCGTACACATTTATAGGTCCATCAAGTTCGTTTTAGCATCAAGTTTACAACTTTACGTTTCATTTATACCCGATCTATTCTCGTTTTTAGTTTCAAGGCTAAGCGTTTATAAAAATGTAAACTTTAAGATCAAAACATACCTTTTTCGTGTTTGTTTGGCTTAGTTATGAACCTTAGATCTTGTATATTGAAGGATCTATTAAGAATCACGTTCGTTTGATTTTGTTCTTCCTTCTCCTCTCTCGACTGCAAATGATAAGGAGGGGTGTGTGTGTGTTCTAGAGTGTGTGTAGAGATTATGGAAGATGGAAATGAGAGTTAGGGTTTTAGGATGGTTTAAGGGGGTATTTATAATCCTTAAAGCCCATTGACCTAAGGCCCATTACTCTTTAATCTATCTTAATTAATCTAAGTCCATCTTTCTTTTCTTTATTAATATTAATTAGTTACTATCACACGGAAAATTGATCCAACTTTCTTTATTATATTATTATAACTTTTCTATTACTCCGAGAAATTTTTTTAGGCTATAAATAAATAGTATATTTAAATATTATTATTTGAAATTCCGGGATGTTACATGTTTCATGACTGCGTTTCACCCATATTGTTAAACGTGTTTCCACGGTGTGTCAACTTAAATGTTATTCGACGAAACATTGGCGACATGTTTTAAGTTTCTATTGTTTGGATAAACTTATATATAAAATTTTAAATTATCTTTTGTATCGATGTATTTCTCCAAATACTTTTGTATTTTTTTGGTACATTACAAAATTCTCTACACATCTTTCATCCAAGTTTACATCTATTTCTTTTAATCAAAACGTGTCTTCTCATTTTTAGAGTGTGATAAGCTACAGTTTCATATGTTTTTTTGATTTTCATGTTCATACTAAATAATGAATCTACTTTCATATGTATTATGTTTAATACGATGTTTACACACAAATTTATGTACTTCTAAACTCCTTTAAACACGCATCTAGTATCCTATCATATTTAATCATATTTCACAAACACGTCTTTTTTTATATGTAAATGTGTTTTAGTAAGTGCTATCCACTTAAACAAGTTTATACAGCACGTTATATATATATATATATATATATATATATATATATAAAAGTTCAGGAGAGAAGTGATTTTAGTACAAAAATGAATTCAACCAATCACAATTTATCTTTTTTATTTCTATTTAAATTTAATTGTGGGGCATAATAGTAAAATGCTAGAGTGTTTATTTTAGTAAACTAAACTTCATTAAGGTAATTTTAAAAACAATATTATTTGCTTTTTTCAAACTTTACGTAATTCATCCCAACTAAAGTCACTTTGTTCAAATTATTTGGAGATCATCATAATGTATTTTCGATCGAATCACCGATTTTAAATAAATAAATAGTCAAAGTTTTTAAATATTAAATCATCGATTTTTTTATGGCAAACCACGAATCGTGATTATCCATCATCATTTAGTGTTTACCCTCAAGTTTGATTTCTCTCCCTAATCAACGATTATTTGTTTAATTTAATTGGCTTTTATTTATTATTTTCATTCACTTTTCTTATTCAGCAATCGTTTGCATTTATTTTCTTTTCTTTTTTTTTTCTTTTCAAATCCGTTCCATTTTCATTTATATATCTACATAAAATCTTCATACCGTAAAACTAGCTAAATTTGATTTTCACATCTTAAGGATCCATATTTTAATGCAATAATCCAAAATAGACACTCCACATTTAAACAAATAAAACAAACTAATTATACAAATATTAATTGTTTATATGTTTTGATAGAAATACATAATCGAAAGTAGTGGTTGAATACATCAATTGTAACTGGTAAATATTCTACACAAATAAAAATTATAAGCATTAACATGTAACATTTACTACACAACTTTGATAAATTCATACACCGTGGTATTTGAATATATCCTACACAAGTGTTATTCATACTGCACAAATAAAAAATCTTAATAAACTATAACCATTCCTACACAAAACTAAAGAACTCATGTAAACTTTCCTACACAAATTTAATAAATTCATCCAGTGTCGTATTTGAATATATCATACACAAGTGCTTTTCATATAAAAATCTAAATAAACATACAACCCTTCCTACACAAAATTAAACAACTCATACACAATGGTATTTGAATATATCCTACGTAAGTAATTATACTAAACAAAATAATAAAATATTCTTGTAACAACTCGAGTTTTCACTCTACTGGTTTATATTCGTTACCCGACCCACTTTACGTCCGGGTTATTTTATCGAATAAAAATGTCGAGTTAATTAATTCTTATTATATTATGGTTTAATTATTTATATATTACTATATTCATTTAACTTTAATGTATATACATTTTCACCCAAAACTATGAATTTAAACTTTTTTGGTAACCACACTTAAACATGAGGGGCTATTTTGCAAATCTGATATTTAATCTTATTATTATATTGTAACCATGCCCAAACCCAAAACCCATACTTTTTACCTGTATCCAGGACCTATATCGCAACCCGTATACCCGTTTCGTATCTTGAGCCGCAATCTTCGTCATAATTTTTGGTAATTGTTTTTGGCATAATATAATTCTTTCCAAAACGTGTTTGCTGACCTCGTTATTTTGGAAAACTGGATCAAAAGGATTTCGTATTGATGAAAGAATGAACCGTCATTACAATTTTAGCATTCTACCTTTTATAGATGAAAAGAATCCAATTAATCACATCTACACCTTCATCCGAACCCGGCGACCAAGACCTATGAAGCAATTGGATGTTAGTAACCTGTAGATAGGTTTTCTTCGACGTGATGAGCCGTTCGTTCTGCGTCCTAATGCACCATACATTAGTAATTGTTTATGGTAATTTGTTTATGTTTTATGGTCGTTATAAACTGTTTAACATTACCCCCAACACTAATTAAACAAACGTAAACTGGTTTAATCAATTGAGTTTTCTAGGGTTCATATAAATTTGGGAGTTAATCTGGGTTGTTATATTCAAACTGTTGTTCTTAATCTGAAACAACATATCAGTTAGACCAACTGGTCGCTTTTGTGGGTGCTAGGATCTGTGAGTCGGCCAGGGCGCGAGTTCGAGCCCCGGCCAGCGCAAAACCTTTTTATTTATTTGACTTCCTTGGTTTTTAATTGCTATATTGATTTTTTAATGTTTTATAACTTAAATATAATTAGTATTAATTATCAAATAAACATCTTTTTATTTCAAACGACATCATTAAGTCATCGTTTCTTGTCGAATCTCGTTAAAAGCTTTTGTTTATATATTTATGTATGTATGTATGAATTAAAAGTATGTATTTATAGTAGACCATATTCTTTATATTTAAAACCCGACACTTTAATGTTTCTCGTCGTTGAACGTCTTTTAAACTTGCTCATATTTATATTATATATATATATATATATATATATATATATATATATATATATTTAATGAACTTATTAAATAGATTTTATCAAAATATTTATTTATACATTACTACATATCATAACTAAATAATTACGCATTATTATTATCTACTTATTTATTCATTAGTATTTTATTATCTTACATCAAAAATAGTTTATCGCAGCTCATATTTATTTAAGCTAATTATTCATAAATTAAATTATATGATATACAAACGATTCTTTTAATTAAATAATAACGACTAATAATATTGTTTTCATAACAACAAATAATCCGAAGGGATCAATCGTTCAAACATAACATTACAACCCCAAGCATAACTTAATCACCTCGAAATCTTAATTTATTAAATTATGTTATATCTTTATAATTAATCTTATTATCATTAATAACTAGGAATACTTGTCATAGCATCCCGAGGAGCTCGGACTCATTTAACTTAGTTTCTATCACCGTTTCATTATCGCTTGTTCTACTTTATCAGGTGAGTAATCACTCCCTTATTTTACTTGTTTTCAAATGTTTTGGGGACACTTGTGTACCATTATCATATTATTTATCTTATTATTCCTCAAACGCAAACTGTGATCTTTGTGTTGTGTATCAGTTGAATGATTGCCTGTTACTTGCTATTTGCTTACTTGCTTACTTGAATCGCATTCGGAGAGGTCCAACATAATCTCATTATAGTATGATCATACGACCGTCGTAGTGGCCGGAGCCCGATCGCATTGGCAATGGTTTCACCGACACCTCATTTTTGGTAACCAATGCCCATTCGCATGGCAACGGTTTAGCCCTTTCTTTATGGTTGATTGTTTATGTATGTGCTATGGTTTAATTGGTTATACTCACAGATAACAGTTTTGCCTATTTTTATTCACTTATATCATTATATATTATTACCATTTTTTTTTGTGTCAAAACTGGTGATCTACTCACTCAACATGTGTTGTTGACAAATATATATATATATTGTACGCATTTGCAGGTTATTGGATTGCTTATCGAACTGAAGCCCACGTAGAGATGACCTTAGGATGTTAAACATAAACAAGAATAGTTGGTTTTGTATTTGTAATTTTCTTTATCTTTGTTGTATATGAATGTTGTTTGACAATAAATAATTAATTAGATATTGTCGCTTTATAATTTCATGATAGTAACCTTGTGAGCTGTGACAATCAGTTCACGCCCCGGCATTTCCGTCGTAGGTTGGGGTGTGACAATTCTCGTTAACATACCCAACATAAGTTGAAAATATCCTACACAGTTAAGAAATCATTCTCATTAGTTTTGAATATATCATACATAAGTTGAAAATATCCTACACAATTTGCGGAACTTTTCACATTTGTGAACAACCATTTTTTTCTTATGTAGTCCGCCAAAGTAAATGATCAAAACCATACCTACACATATTGAAGACAATCCTACACTCGCACCAAAACCAATTCTTTATTTTATGAAAAGTAAAATTAACAAAAAATTTTAAAATAATATAATATAAAGAATAGGCTTAGTTGAAAACAAATCAACTAGCTTTGATTGGTACATTAAAACGAACAATCTTGGTATTTGAAATTTTAGAATTTGAAGATTATAGTAATTGTAAGCATTAAATCATTTAGAAGAAAAATTTTAGGAAACTCATTTATTCTAAGTGTTAGTTATAAAACAACAAGACTAAACTACCCTTTTTATATTAAAAGTTTATAAATGATTTGCTAATTATTACAAGATTGTCATTATCATTTTGAACCATAGATCAAACATAATCAATGGCTCAGATTCATTTCTTGCACTTCTCGCAATAAAATGACTTCTCTCCTCAACCACCTACTATATATATATATATATATAGGGTTATGTTCATTTCAGAAGTATTTTTAGTGCGAGAAATAAATCTAGCAAATCACAATTTATCTTTTGGTTTTAATTTATTTTAATCATTGGGGTAAATTAGTAAAAGGGTCTTTTTTTATATTAGGAAACTAATAATCATCTGGGAGGGTTACACGTTTTTTTAATATCCTTTTTATAAAACTTTTAGCGTTTATTTTCCAATACTCGTGGATATTTTGATACTCAAAAGCAACCTAATATTATGTACATCTTTGAATCTTTTTAAAAGAATATAATATAAAATGTAGCATGAGTTGCAATCCGAATATATGAAATTCTTGCAATCTTGTTTCGTGTAAAAAGTCAATACATAGTATAACTCTTTAACATCACACTAACTAAGCAAATTATTTGGTGCACGCTACTTAGAATACACAATCATACACAAAAAAACACATATCTCATAATTAGATATTAAACACACTTTATTCACTTCAAAAAACCCAAACATATTAATGAGTTCAACATACTAAAAAAAGCTGTTTAAATCATCATAACATATGGGTTATAAAAAAAGCAGCTTAAAACCAAAGCGCCATTCTGAACATAGAACATACATAATGTCGGCTTCATTCGTATAATTGTGCTTATGTCAGATAAATTATTTTAGCTTCATACTTTGTCCTTCAATTAGGAACTTTTTGTTTTTGCCTTGATGATCCTCTCCTACAACAATCAACAACAGTTTATGCTATAATTCTCATAAAAATTTAATCACATACACATTTTCATATTTTTACTGCCTATGCAATATTTACAACATCACATCCTACATAACAAACAACTTATGGCCACATAAATAATTTATGTGACAGCTAGTTTTATTATTATTAACATGATCGTAAATCATTTTTATTATTAAAACTGATCTTATCATTTATAACACCACGAATTTCTAACTGCACAACATGATACTCATCCCTACATAGTCTAAGTAGTAACTTCCATTTCAAATATCATACCCAAGTAATACTAATCAGTACAACTTAGCATAACTTACACACACCATAGCATATATCATAATTCATACATAAACAAACTATTCGTATGTAAGTATGTATGCACACATGACTGTTCGTGTGTAGGTACGTATGTCAGTATGTACGTACCAGGGACGCCCGCACGTAGGGACATACACGCAGTCGTTTACGCACGTAGGTGCACGCAGGGATATACACGTAAGCATGCACACACGGAGGTACGTCCGTGCGTAGGGACGTACACATGTAGGTACGTAGGTCATTTTTATCGTAATTATTTTACGTTTACACAAACATACACCCCTACCTAATCCTCAATTATATTAACTACACAATATAAACCTATTTTTACTCTTTGTTTAATCATCAGTAATTACCAAATACACAAAACAATCAGATGCATAAAGTAATCAGCCTCCACCCAATTATTTGTATATTACTAACAACACAGTACACATAATTAGGTGTATTAAATCTTTGTAAAAAACGTTGTTGGTATGGAAACCTTATATTACTACATCTACAAAACTCAATTGAATAATATATATATATATATATATATATATATATATATATATATATATATGAAAATAAAAATGAAAGTTACACACGTCGATGATGAAATACAGTTAAAATAGTTCACAATATAGACATTTGTTATCTTATATGATACTTTGATTCAAACAAACAACACAAATTAGCCTACATACCTTGAAGCTTTACATCTGCTAGGGTCACCAAATCAAATAGAAATACCCCCAATTACGCTTCACAAGAACATGATGATGTATCAAAGATGGTCGATTGATTCTTAACACTAGAAAACATAACCTATGTGGTTAATCACAACGATTTTGTCTATCAATTTCACACCCAATGACGTATTCCGCGCGACAAGCAATGGTGAACGGGTGGGGAGTGAAACAAGGGTTTCCTAGCGTTACTTGTTTCAGTCTGATAATATTAGACCATTCTGCCCTTTTTAGCTTTTAATATCATAAGAAATCTTCAAGATAATTACAAAAATACCATCATGCATTTAAAACCATTGATGTATGTAATAAATTACAAGATTCATTTCTCACACTTCTCGTTATAATATCATTTCTCGCATAAACCATCCCCTATATATATATAATACTATATTAATATACATATAGGAAGGACAAAACCGTCTTTTACACAAAACTCTTAAAATTAAGAGTTGTATAACTTTTATTGCATGTATTACAAGTCATGAAGCTTTTAGCTCCTTCCAACCGTATGAAAAACCAAAACTGGATCCCAATTCAAATTCAAATCTCTTTTCTCTCTCTATCTCTCTCAAACAAATGCTCAAGCAGCTCAATCGAGGCTCACCGCCACCACCCAATCAACCATCAATCACATCCCTTTACCACATTGCCACTGTATAGATCTGACCTTGTGGTTTATCAAATCCATGAATTTGAATTCATATTTTCTGTTCAATTCAACTTTGACTTTATAGGTTTCGATTTAAATATGATGTGATAGAATTAGTTGTTGATATAATCTGTATTGATGTTGTGGTTACAGGTTTTGTCGCAAACCCTAGCCATGAAAGATGTGACTGTGAAGTTTGAGATCTGGCGTATGGTTGGTCAAGAAATGTATCATAGTTTGGATCCCATGTAATACAGCACTAGCACGGTACTATTTTTGTTATCCTCTTGAATTTAAGCTTCATAGAATTTTTTTTATTTCTGGTTTATTTGTTTATGAGATTAGACTAGAAGTAGTCTTTATGTGTCTGGAAAATTACAGCAGAGGTATGCAATTTCACCCCATTTTTAATTCTTTAAAATTAACTCTTAGGATTGCTCACACTTTGGTGTAAGGATACTCTTTTTTTTCAAATGGTTATATTTTTTTTGTTTTGACTTTGCATCTTGAGTATGTTTTGAGGTGTATCATTCTCCGAGATCAACTGTATGGAACTGATGTGCTAAAAGCTAAGGACCTTTGATATAAGTCTATTTATAAATCTCGAATCCCGTGTAAAGTTATGTTTATTTAATGTTTTGAGTTCGTTTTAGTTCGAGTTTTTATCTTTTATTATTTAAGGTTTTGAGTCAAGTATTATAGAATTATCATGTTTTAACTCGTTTGATTTCTTGCACGTTAATTTCTAATTCTTTCTATCATTTCATAAGAATTATATGTTCGTTTTGATCGTCACCGGTTACATGATTAGTTCACTTAGAGTTTTGATTTGTTTTCATGTAGATGGTGGTTTGTAAGTCAAGGAAAAGAAGGCCTAGAAGGTTCCTATCGTTGCTTGGAGTTCAAGGAAGAAATCTAGCATGATTTAGCAATAAATATAACAAAATAATAAAAAAAATCCGAAAATTCCCTCCTAGAGGGCACCGCCGCGCGCGACCGGGTGAAACCATTCCCTCCGCGCGGCGCCTAGGGCTTCCTGGTCACACGTTTTTGCAATTCCAAGACCATTATGCGTTCTATATATACATCTTTATATCCTAGCCGATTCTAACAACAAGTGCAGCCAATTTCAAGAGTTTTTTCAAGGAGTTGAAGGTGATTTGAAGCTAGGAACTAAGGAGGATCAAGAGAGTGTAGGTTCCCGGACGGATCGCACGAGATATCTCGGTCTACTCAGGTGCGGAATCCCTGCGTAGATCGTTACGAGTATAGAACACGAATCACACGAACACACGTTATATATTATAACTCAAACACGTGATGTAATATCACTGTTACAGACTCTCGTCCTCACGTTACAACGAACTTGAACAACTGACACGAACTTAAACAACGATTTCTAACCAAGCCGTAACCTAGGACTATTTATACACGACAACTTCGCCTGGCATGTTCAGGCGAAGTTGTCCATAACTTCGCTTGACTAACAAGTTCGCCTGTTAAGCGAACTTGTCAGTAACTTCGCTTAAACATACAAAACATAATTAAACATTACAGACTCGATTACAGACACTAGACTATGAACTACTGACATTATGCACCAACAGACTCCCCCTTGGCAGTAGCTTCATATCTTGATCTTTAAGCACTTGTCTGGTAATCTTCAATCTTGTATCTTCACGCATGCACTCCTTCTCTAACACAAACTGACACAACTCTTTGATACTTCCTCGCTTCGTCCTTCCAAGCAGGAATATAAAAGATTTTCTTCTCATTAAGCACCTTCAGATCAGCTTGCGATAAGTTTACCAAATGCATCGGATCGTAAACTCTTAGGAGCTCCTGTTCATCCTCGTCTTCCATCACCGCCTCTGCTGTCTCACAATCCACATACCACCACTTTAGGTCTTTAAGCACATCCTTGGGCATTAGCTTCATCGGTACTTCTTTCAGGCACCGGATCGGTTTATACTTCATGACCATCCAAGGTTTTCCATCAGCTCTCAAACCTCTATCCTTGTCTTCAACAAGTTTTCCCTTCTGCGGTTTCAACAGCTCAAACTTCTTCTCTTTTATACTCTCTCTCCATACAATTTTCTCAATGACTCTAGCCATATTATCGTCATTTCGATTGATTAACCCTAATCTGGCTAAGTCTTTCACTTCACATTCCGGCAGTGTATTCAACGACCTTAACATTCTTTTAAAATACTGAACGCCGTCATACCGTTTAATCACAAAGAGCTTCAACCGCTCATCATAGATCCAGCAAATAATCCCTTTCTTCGCTTCAGCATAGCCTTTAATATTGTAACTCTTCTAAACATTGTAGGGACCGCTGGTTTCTTCGTTTTGACGAACCACTGAGCATAGCCTTCCTTCCACCTAGGCTGCTCTTCCCATTCAGTCTCATCGATTACTGTCTCATTACCCATATCTGTTTTCTCCACACCTGGAATGTCATGCTCTACATTCTCTTCTACTATTTCACCTTCTTCAACATCTTCTTCAATCACAATCTGAGCTCCAATCTTCTCAATCTTCTCAATAGGCAGCACATCATCATCAAACATCACATCATCATCTAGCATATCATCATCTAATTCTTTCAAAGCATCAATCACATCATCTTCATCATCAACCATCACCACCTCATCACCACCAACTGCACCTGCAGACTCCCCCTGAGCTGTGGAAGTCCCAAGAGCTTGAGTAGTTCTTGGCAACTCACCACCTGCACCTTTCGATGCATTGGGATCATCGTCTCTATCATTTCTCTTCTTTGTCCTTAACTCGTCGCCTCTACAGCTTGTCTCCCCCTAAGATGCCAAGAACTCCTTCATAGCATCTATAATTCGCCCATGTTCAACCAGGAGGGACGACTGTAGTTGATTTTCTGCTACAAGGCGTTGAATAGCCTGGGTCTGGATAAAGTTTATCCTCGATTGCTCTGCCACGACCCGTTCAAGTGCAGCTATTCTCTCCGAGTCTGAGAGGGTTGCATCGAAATCGAACCTCATGTGAGATGTGTCTTGAGTATACTCAGCAGGGATCTCGAATGTAACCGGGACATCAGAAGCAGTTGTGGACGTAACCGCAGGTGGTATCGTGACTGACAACCCTGCAGTTGCAACGACTGTGGACTCTACAAATTGTGCAACCACCTCTGAAGGAGTAAGCGTTGGAGGTGGTAAAGACACAATCTCCGGAGTCGTCATTTGTAGTGTGATGGATGGGATGCCGACAGCTGATGTAGCCACCACGGGAACTTCCGCGGCGCTTAAACTTGTAACCTGTACAGATGTAGGAACAATCGACATACCTGACAGTGCGGATGGAGCGAAACGTACAACTCTTGAAGTCTCTCCAGCTCCCATACCTGCACCTGCCCTTTCCCGTCTTGAACGTCTAATCAACTTGTGAATATCCTCTTCTTCTTCTTCTGACTCAGTATCATCAACTGTCCTCTTTCTCTTCCCTAACGTCCTTTCTCGTGTCACCAACATCCTTCTCGCCTCATCCATAACATCATCAAGATCTGAGTCAGCCACCGTCGTAGCTGCTCTAGTAACATTCACTTCCCGAACCTGTGCAGCAGAGACCTGCACCTCTTCTTGCGGATCAAACCGGTCCATATCGAAGAATCCTTGGCCGCCAAATGCAGCATCAAGGTCTACATCCTCCTCAGCCGACACAACAGGAGCAGCAGGTATAGCATGAGATGCTCCTGCCTGTTGTGATGCCGGGTCTCTGAACTCATCCCCACGAGCTGGCACATACCCCGGGTTTATTAAGTACCCAAAGAGTGGAGTATGCCTTGGACGCAGTTCAGGCTTGCTCCTCGCACTGGATGTTCGGCATTGAGCGAAGATACGTTTGCTCACACTCTCCACGTATCGTATTGGACGTCGTTGTGGCAACGTGGGAGCAACATGATTCAAGATCATCTGAATGAATCTTGGATACATGATGAACCTCTCACGGGCCATCGCTCTTCTCTGTCTATCGATCTCGTAAAAGACCATCTGACTAAAGCTATAACGTTTGTTATAAGTCAGAGCAGTCATTGCTGACTGCATGGTCGCACCCATACCATCAGTGCCCGCCTTCCTCCCAGACATGCAGACAATCATTACGTGCATGAGGAAGCGCCACTGATCAAGTAGGAAACCCTTCCTCCGTTGTGTATCGCCCAATGGACCAGAATAGCCCATTCGTAGAAATGCTCCATCGCGGAACGGAGCAACAAACTCTGTAGGGTCATCCCTAGTCTCCTCTCCAAAACGTAAAGCCACCCGTATTTGTTAAGAAGAGAACTGAACTTCTTGATTGTTGACGGTTGCTCGCATAACCGGGAGCTCAACGCGGCAATCGTATTCCACTGTCTGCCAGAAATCCTCAATATTGGGTAAGGAAATCGGCAGAGTCGTAGTGATTGCGTGGAATATCCTCAAGCGAAGGAGGAATGTGATTATCTCGCGGTAATCCTCCACACCACTCGCTTCCGGGTCTAAGGTGATAAACATATTGTGACCCGGGAAGAATTGCCTCTGATTATCTCCGTCATCTCCTCCAGCACCTCCAGCACCGGCAACAGCAGCCATATCTGCAACAAACGAAGCAAGTTAGATAAACGTTAAGGTATAACACAAGTTCGCTTGTTACCATGAGCGAAGTTGTGATAAAATATGTATCGGCGAAGTTAAAGTTGGGGCGAAGTTGGGAACAACTTCGCTTCAGCTTTAAGTTCGTCTAATAACTGATAAGTTAAAAAGGTCCAGGCGAAGTTAATGTTAACTTCGCCTCACCACAACATCGCCTCAGGCGAAGTTTAGACTCAGGCGAAGTTACGGATAACTTCGCCCAAACCTTAAGTTCGCCTGAATCTGAATCGGCGACAGTAAGGATTTCGAACGACGTGCAGTTGGCGATTTTAACGATTGTGGACTCCGTAAAACTCGATTTTATGATGGACTAGACGTTCAGGTTGTTCACAACCACGTAAAAACAAGTTTGAAAAACGGTTTCAAAAATCCGACGGTCCGAGGTTTCGTAACGGTTCGACACGACCTTAGATAAACAAGAAAGAACATGTGTTATACGATATGTCGACACCACGAACCTTGAATCGTAACGGAAACTTAGAAAAAGAACAGAGATGAAATCGACGGACAAGATCGCTTGTTTATGAGACAAGTTCGCTGGAATTTTCGGAATAAGTTCGCTGATATAAAATAATGAACGAATGACCTTTGAAAATCCTTATATAGGGGCGAAGTTATACAGGCGAAGTTACGGTTAACTTCGCCTAGGCGAAGTTATTCACAAGTTCACCTGTTTAACAACATCGCCTATATTTACAAAATCAACCCTTATAATTTGAACATTTTGCATTTAACTTTTAAAACTTCCCTTTAAGAATTAAATAACACGATCAAGTCCAAGTAACCAGATACAAAATTATAAAACTACCTAAGTACAAGAAACTTTTTAAAAATTAAAGTATAAGGGATCAAATTTCAGTCTCGATAGGGACTACTACGTTTTAGAAAAGATCCGAACAGAAATCATACTAATTACGTGACTGTCACATAGATCCGTGTTTAGCTGTATTATGACATAAAGAAACAGGTTGAAAGCAGGTAAATAACTTAAGATGGTTTTCATCATTTCTGTGATACGAGTTAGGTTCAATTATTCCTCAAAATTTAAGTGGGCAACAACTCAGAGATTATGATGCCTCCTATCTATTCTCAAAGCATATTTGGCTTTCCCCAAGTTACCCCGAATTGACCTCGACCCATAGTGTCTGATTAAGTTTGTAAGTACTCTTCATCTGCTTCCCGTTCTCTTTCTTACTCCATGAGTGAGAAGTCTTGACATTTTCAGCTCTAGAATGTTTTCATAACTCATAATTTTTTTTTTTTTTTTTTTTATGATAAACATTTACATAGACTTCAGAGTAGTAAACAACTGCAAGTCCCGAATCTGGATCACTGCAGTTTCTTGAAACGCTATCTTCACGGGAATCAGAACACTTACGGGCTCGTGTATGACTGGGTAATCGCTTTTCTGCCTATCATTTGGAAAGATATATATGAAGACATGCAAAACTCGTAAGGAGTTTCCACGTAAAATCAAGTAGATTTAGTTTGTATCACATCTACTTTTACACACCATAAAAAGCTACCATGACATACAATGACTGTCCTAAAGCCTTTTAAGCCTAATAACTTCACTAGTTAAGCACACAGAATCAGTATATCTATCATTTTCCAAGGTTGGATCAATTTTCTGTTAAACATAGCAAACGAACTTCTTACGAAGTAGCAGACTTGAAAAATAATTTCATTTCCCTTTTAAAAATTTTAACATTAATCGCCCCGACCAAAACAAGGTCTTCAGGTAAACGGCTATCCCAAAGATTCAATGGATCAGCTGGACCGGCCACATACTAGTATGTGTCCTTCTAACTAAGTATGATCGACTAATTTTAAGCGAAAGAATGAAAACTCATCATAAACCGCCCCGGTCACTTTCAGTCCTTTGGTTAATGGCTATCCTCAAATTCTGCAAGTAGAAAATGAGGACCAAAACATATCCGAAGACAAGTCCTTCAAACTGAGGCAACCGACATATTTTTAAGCGATAGTGACTTTTTTTTTTAAAATATAACATGAAAAGCATGGTTACTCGGGATTGATCATCCCATTCAGCTCGATAAGGTTTTGAAATCTTGTTTTGTCAAACGCTTTTGTCATAAGGCATGATTCTTCTGTGGCCATCTCATATCCATAATATATGTATTCCTTTCACGTGGAGCCTTCATCACAATCCACTCCTCTGGTATCTGAAAACCAGGTTGCAACACAATCGCCTCATTCTTTGTAAAATGAACGGTGTACTCCTTGTCACAGATCTGCGACACACTCAGCAGATTGTGCTTCAATTCTTCTACAAAGTTTACTTTCTCCAATGTCATCTTTCCGTTCGACACCGTTCCCATTCCTGTAATCTTGCCACCACTTTCACCGGCAAAGCTCACTCTCCCTCCTTGAACAGGTTTCAAATCGTGTAACAAGTATTTGTTACCCGTCATGTACCGGGAACAGCCGCTATCTACAACCCAAAGATTGTTGGCAGCCCTGTTCAACTGTTCTTGCACAATAAAGCAAAAGATTAGACTTTAGGGACCCAAGACCAATTGGTCTTGGATCTATACATCCCAAACTTTGGCTTTCCAAAGTTAGTATCTCGATAATTCCTGTAAGTCCTATTAGGATACCTCCTTGAAGATTGATTGTGAGGCCTTCCAAACCTTTGTGAATTGAAAGAATTATAGCTTGTGGTTTGGTTATTAGCAGTGTAAAACTGAGATTTGTTTCTATGAAAACCTGAATTAGTCACATTTTTGAATTTTAAATGGTTTTCATTTTTAGCAGCATGATAATTACAATTAGGCTTATTCTCAGTTTTAGTAGGCCTTACACCTCTGAATTGCTGCTTCAGAGGGCAATCTACAACTAGGTGCCCTAATTGATTACACCTAAAACAACACCTATGCTCAACCTTTTTATCAACCGGTGTTTTAGATGTCGAGGCTTTATTACCGCCCGTTCGTCTCACATATGGTGGGACGTATGGGTTTAATGGAGTACTCTTTTTATTCGTCTTATCTTTCTCTCCACCATTGGGTAATACCACCTCCTCTTTTGCCTTACCAGACTCGGATGACTTATCCGAATCCGATGAGACTGGACTTGGATCAGAAATTTTAACACTTGAAACAGGCGAACTTGTTTCGCCTCCACTAACATTTGGTTCTTTACAAGTTACTTTAACTGGTACTGTCTGAGCAACCTCAAAGTCAACAGATTTCTGAACACTAGGGTTAAAAGTGTAATTGTGATTATAAGGTGGTGGAACCTCATGATAACCGATTCCTCCTCTCTTAGCAGAGAAACCTTGATCACTAACAAGGTGATCAAGAATAGCAGAGGAATTTCTTAACTGCTCTAGTTTTCTATTCAGTTCCACCACTTTTACCTGGTGATCAGCAATCTGTTTTTCTCTATCAGCAATTAGTTTGGTTTTTACCTCCAAAACTTCATAGCTTAAATCAATCACTTCAATTTTTTCAGCAAGTTTTGTTTTTAGACTTTTAACATCTTTTTCACAAGCTTTTATTTTGACTTTATAGCTATTTTCTCTTGCTTTTGTAAAATGATGATCTTCTTTTAGGGTTTTAAATTCAGCATCCAACCTAACATACTGATCGGTTATAGTTGCTAATTGCTCAGACAAGTTTTCTCATTTAGAGCATGTAGGTTTAGAACATACCTCGGAGAGCTGGTCATTTACGTATGCCATAAGAGCTTTTTCTTCTCCGGTAACCTTCTTATTTTCTTCAGTTTCAACCTTCGCCAAATTTGCCTGCTCAAAAGTTTCTTTAGAATGCAGGTTCCAGTTGTATTCACCATCTTCTCTGGAAATCATTGCACTATAATCTTTAGAACCCCCACTTTGCTGTGTAGACCTGCCCTGACTTCGTTCCACACGCTCATTCCTGCATTCCTTTGCAAAGTGACCGTTTTGCTGACAATTGTAGCATCTCACCTTCGCCTTGTCAAACCCTGGCTTTTCACCGACAAACTTTCTCCCGGTCTTTCTCATAAACCGCTTCACTCTTCTTACGATCATAGCCATCTGCCATTGCAGATCCATTTCCTCCAGATCATCAGCATCAATCTGGTCATAGTCTTCATCCAACATAGCTGGATCAACAACCTTCCCTTGAATGTAGTTCTCATAGGAAGCAATAAAAGAAGCATAGAGACCAAACTGCTCTTCAGCAGACTTGACACTCATAGGCATCTTGGAGTAGTTGTTGCTGGGAATACTTGGAGAGCAACTACTCTTGCTTACCTGGGGTTGAGAACCACTCGATCCACCTGCTACATAGCAAACATCACCATTTGTGTTGACTGACACATGACCCTCATGTGATGAGTTTGCGCCCGACTCTCCCTTCGAGTAGTAGGCAGCATATTCAGTCTTCGATCCTGAGCTAGTGTTGACTTTAGCTCCATACATACCTGGATCTTGAACCTGATCCATAGGTGTCTCCTTTCTGACCATGTTAAGCTCAAAGGTTCTGAGCTTGTTGACTGCCGTTTCTAGATCATATGTGGGAAAGTCTTTGTCTTCCCTCATCAGCACAGAGTACATCTCCCATTTTGGTGGGAGAGCATCTAGAAGCTTCTCAACTATTTCTTCTTCTCGGTAGGAAATTAAATAGTTGCTCAATTCAGTCATCAGATGGTAATATCGAGGGATAATATCATCTAAAGATTCATTCTTCAAATACTTGAAGACTGAGAACTGGGTTTTGAGCAATTTTATCTTTGAAGCACGGATTCCTACATTCCCTTCAAATCTGTTCTCAAGAGCTTCCCAAAGCTCTCTTGCTGACATGTACTTTCTAAACGTATGAAGGATCTCTTGTGGAAGAGCCATAGTACTAGCAGCATGAGCCTTGCTCTCGGCCTCATACATCTTTTTCTCTTCTTCTTCCATTTTGCTATACTTTTTGATTTGATCACGACCTTCATACTCCATAACTGGTGGAATATAACCATCCTGAATGCATACCCACATCTTCGCATCCTGGTATTTGACGTATTGTATGAACCGATCCTTCCATGCGACGAAATCGGTTCCCTTCAGCAATCTTGGGGCCTTAGTAGCTGACCCTGCTTCAACTTCCATCTTCACTAACTCAGAGATGTTAATCGACGACATCTTTCCCGAAAAGTAAGAAACCCGAAAAAAAAATCAAAAAAATTTCTGAAAAGTACTGTAGGCGAAGTTACGGATAACTTCGCTTAAGCCTTAACTTCGCCGCTGATTAACTTCGCTGAAGAACTTCGCAGATGATTAACTTCTCTTAAGGTAAGCGAACTTAGGAGGTAGGCGGAGTTGTAGAGAACTTCGCTGAGTTAGGCGAACTTGAGAAGGTAGGCGAAGTTGTGGATAACTTCGCTTAACCTTATACCTTCGCCGAAACCCTACGTATCCTGACGACAACTTATCCAGATGAAAACGGACGTTTTTGCAGATCTGAAATCTGTATTTTACGAGGTTTTTGACGGTGCAAAGGCTTGATTACGATGGTAGAAGGCAAGGTTGACTCAAAAACACAGAAAACACGTCCCGCGAATAGTCGAAACGGGACGATTTCTACACCCGCGTGAATATCTCGAACCAGACAATCGAGCAAACGCTCTGATACCAATTGTAGGTTCCCGGACGGATCGCACGAGATATCTCGGTCTACTCAGGTACGGAATCCCTGCATAGATCGTTACGAGTATAGAACACGAATCACACGAACACACGTTATATATTATAACTCAAACACGTGATGTAATATCACTGTTACAGACTCTCTTCCTCACGTTACAATGAACTTGAACAACTGACACGAACTTAAACAACGATTTCTAACCAAGCCGTAACCTAGGACTATTTATACACGACAACTTCGCCTGGCATGTTCAGGCGAAGTTGTCCATAACTTCGCTTGACTAACAAGTTCGCCTGTTAAGCGAACTTGTCAGTAACTTCGCTTAAACATACAAAACAAAATTAAACATTACAGACTCGATTACAGACACTAGACTATGAACTACTGACATTATGCACCAACAGAGAGCTTTCATCCGGGTGTTCGAGGATCAATTGCAAAGGGTTTTATCGCTCTAACTTTCGTTCCTTGTTCATTATTTGTCATGTTTTGCCTCTTTGTTTTTAAGACTTGTTTAGTATTGTTTTTAATAATGATGCTAGGCTAGACTTCATGTCTACCTAGGTTTGATGAACATGTTTGAGACTTGATTCTTGCTTTTGACTTATTCTTTGATTATGGTTTCGTTTTATTAATAGTAAAAGACTTGATTTTGTTTACATGATGCATATGAATGTTTATTATCTTGGTTGATTATTAATTATTGCTTCACATGGATCTTGCTTTCTATTGATTGTGTTCTTTAGATATTAGGGTTCATGTTTAATCACTACTTGGTGTTTTGATTATTATGGTTGAATAGGCCTATTAGATCATAGAAGCTTATTAATCGTTAATTATGATTTTGAATGTTTTGCTAAATTCCAATAGCTGTGAGGTGAGGAGTTGTTCATGTGTCTTGGTCAATTGCATGCTAGGATAGTAGTGACAGTATTCTTGCTTATTGTGTTGATCCTTGTTCATGATGTCATGTTAAGTTTATCAAGTTATATAGAGTTTTGTGTTTCGTAAGATTGCTTGCTTTAGATACTATTAATTAACCCTATTTGATAACCGTGAGGAAATCAATTTAACTTATTGCTTAATAATATAATATTCACTCTTTGGGGATTTCGTTTGATTCAGTCAATGGTCCTTCAGGGTTTGTTAGATGAATGCGTTTAGAAATTAGTTTCCATATCATATTATTTGTCCATTGCTTGATGATTGTTGATGCATGGGATTCTTACCTAGGTAGATTCCTTCTCTGATTGGTTTCGATCTTGTGATTAATTGCTTGTTTTCTTGTTTATTTGCTTATTTATTTCTTAGTTTAATATTAGTTTAAAACCCCCCTTAAAACATTAATAATAAATAGTCGTGTCGTAAGTCGAGTCTAATTAGTTAATTAACGTAATTTATAGAGTCCTGTGGGTTCGACATTCCGGACTTACTTAGCTTTAGTACAATTTACCGGTTCACTTGCCGGTGTTTTGTGTAGTTGAGTCTTAAGTCTAATTTTTATTACTTGTTTAATTTAGTTAATATTTTATTGACTGTTTTCATCACATCAAGTTTTTGGCGCCGTTTCCGGGGACTCTTGGCAATTGTGTTATTTGCGTTAATTGGACTTATTTTATATATACGTGCTATTTGTTTTATTTTCTTTTGAGTCGTAGGAGTTCAATTAAATTATAGTTTAATTTAATTTTAGTTTTTATTTTTAGTCTACTCGCTTAGTCCGTTGCGTCTTTAAGGTTTATGCCACATCTTCATTCGCAAGGACCACCACTGGAGAATCTAGAATTTTCCCCGTCGAACACCGTAGCTAGCTTAGCAGAAAAACCACCGTCAGAACCCGCGTCTACACCAAATTCGTCACCATCCAGTTCACCACCGGAAAGTCCGAGAAATCAAGATCAAATGGCCGACGACAGAACAATTGTTGCTCAAGCCTTCGATGGCTTAACCGGAAACCAGTCATGCATCGTCGTTCCCGCAATCAACAATCTTCTATTCTCGATATTCAAAGAACTGTTGGTGATATTGCTCATCGTTTAGAAGAAAGGCCCCCAGGTCAGTTTTCGGGTATCCCTCAAACTAATCCGGCTGCTCAATTGAACGCCATCTCCACTCGTAGTGGTAGGGTTTTAGGTCCGGAGGTAGTTAGTAGAGAAATTAGGGAAGATGAGGATGATGAGTTGATAGATGAGGAGATAGAGGTAGAGGCTCCAGGTAAGTCACATAGTACAACACCAATCATAGAGCCGCAAGTTAAGAAAAATACCAATAAGAAGCAAGTTGGAGCCTGGCCACCACCACACACCATTGACCTAACCTATGTCCCGTATCCCGCTCGTCTAAAGAATCAAAAGTATACAAAAGATTTTGGGCATTTTAATATATTTAGCCAATTGAATGTTAATCTCCTGTTCGTCGAAGTTCTTCAGCATATGCCTAAGTACGCCAAATTTTTGAAAGACCTTCTTAAAATAAAGGATAAGTTGGAGGAGCTGTCGACTGTGCCCCTAAATGGAGAGTGATCCGCAGTAGTCCTCAATAAAGTACCGGAGAAATTACCCGACCCCGACGCTTTTACCATTCCATGCCTTTTCAGAAGTGATACGACGTGTCAAGCATTGGCCGATCTAGGAGCTAGTATAAACCTCATGCCATATTCTTTATATGAAAAGTTAGACCTAGGAGAGTTCACCCCCACTCGTATGACGTTATCTTTAGCCGATCGTTCCGTTAAGTATCCGAGGGGTGTCGTAGAGAATTTGCTCGTTAAGGTAGATAATTTGGTTTTCCCCGCAGATTTCGTTGTTTTAGATATGGAGGCCGACGAGAGAGTTCCTATTATTTTAGGTCGTCCATTCTTGCATACTGCTAGGGCGGTCATTGACGTGTTTGAAGGTAAGATCACTCTTAGAGCAGGTGATGATAGTGCCACCTATTTGGCTAAGTCCATGAGACATCTGAGTGGTCAAGACGGTCTCATTGATCCAAGTCACCCAGTTTACTCGATAGAATCATTTATCTCGGGCATGGACCCTAGTCTTGACGATTCCTGTTCTGTAAGTTTAAGTGTGGGGAAGGAGCGAGAGGTTTCGAGCTATCGGGAATAGGTGAAGCATGTGGGAGAAAAAGGTGGTGGAAAGCGAAAGATTGAGAAGGTTCGTGGAGTTAGAAAGAAGAAGACCAAGATTGATGAATGGTCGGATCGTGATTCGGTATCTTTAAGGGCATTGGAGTTATACCGAGGTGGAGGAAGCTCCACTCGGTCCGCCACGTGATTCGCATAACATGGGTTCTTGAGTGAAAACTCAAGTGTAGAGTTTGTATAATTTCTTTCATTTTATTTTCTTTGAGTCACTAACGTAGTTTTTTGTAGTTCTTCTTTGTTTTGTGTTTTGCTAGGTAAAAGAGAGATTGTATGAGCTAGAGAGACGATCCCCAAGGAAGAATTTATTGAAAAAGACAAGTGTGGGGATGGAGTAGCAGTGGAGCCGTATACTTCATGCTTATTTATTTTCTCCTGATTATTATATTTTATATATTTATTGGTGAAATACCTTAATTGCTTAATATCTATCGTTATGATAAGATACATTTTTAGATATGTTTGTTTTGTTTTGCCGCTTACGTTTGTGAGAGAAGGAGTTACCATTTGCTGAGCACGTTCGTAGTTGGAGGGCATTCATGGAAGAAGACTTTAGTTTCATGTTTCATTCGCATATTACCAGCTAAGTCTTTTCCATTTATCTAGCTTTTACCATTTTACTTTGCTTTTGTTTTTAAATTTTAGTGTCTTAGATTTTGTAGTCCGACTTTATTTATTTTTATTTTAAGTCGTCCTTATCCTTGCATTGAGGACAATGCAAAATTTAAGTGTGGGGATAGGATATTTGAGTCGTAGTTTAAATCGAGTTTAAATTAAAAAAAATATAAAAAATTAAAAATTAAAAAGTAGAAAAAAAAATTGAAAAATGTTTAAAAAAGTTGTCCCTTGAATTTAGTTTTTTGCATTAAAGTGGGAGATGATGATATTTATCGGGAAATTGGTTTTTCAAACTACTAATAATATGAGATAAATAAAAGAAAACGCACTTAACTTGGGATGTGTCGGTAGGCTCTGCCTTGAAAATGAAAGGGCAATTTGATAAAATGGTTAAAACGGAAATCTTTTGTGGGTAAAGCTTTTTATCCGTGGAAGATAAGTAATGAAAGGTCGGGCCATACTCAAGCCTCAATTATTGG
This sequence comes from Bidens hawaiensis, assembly GCF_021521415.1. Classification (NCBI taxonomy): domain Eukaryota; kingdom Viridiplantae; phylum Streptophyta; class Magnoliopsida; order Asterales; family Asteraceae; genus Bidens; species Bidens hawaiensis. Next base: position 99,970 of record NW_027494736.1, read on the forward strand.
TATGAAAAAGTGGAAATATTATAAGTTTTAAAATCTGAATAAGTTATCATATAAAGCGTGGGTAGGTTTAACGTTAGAGTATGCCGTGTAGCCTGTGATATAAACTTAAAACTACTAGTTTAGTGTTTTACACCTCATTGGCATATGATTTTATAACCTTAAATCCTGTATTGATGGGATGCTTCGGGTCCGGAGACCATGGGTTTGTATGCAATCTATTCATCTGGGTATTCACAATTCCTAAGTGGGGTTGTGGATATTTAAAATTAAGCCAAAAAGAACAAACCCTTATAAGTCTATAAACATGATCACAAAAGTACAAAAGCACAAATACACTACAGACCTGATCATCCACGCTGTTAGCCATGTGGGGTCCCCTTGCTCGCATCTCATTACCATTAAGAAACTGACCACAAGGGACACGCTACATGTAAGCCCTACAGATGAAATTTTGCATGCTTACCTATGGTGATGGATTTGGGGTATTGCTTGATAAAGGGGGTATGTCATGTTGTGGGGAACATTAGCTATTAATTAATTGAACCTTAATCGTATCTAATGGCTGCTTGGTAGACTTTGATGCTTAAGCTTAGGTGGATAAACAATATCCTTGATCGTCTTAACTATTCATAAGAAAATAGAGCAACAAAAGTTTTAATTCTGCTAATTTTGAGGTTTAAGTCAAGTTGGGGTGGTCTGGTCCGGTAAAAGCTAAAAATAAGTGGGTCTTAATTGTGTAAACCACTGAGTAATATAATTGTCAGATCTTATTTGTCCCGGTAAAGATTAAGGCATGGGTTAAAGTGGACAACGATATCGGTGATCGCGGTTTTGCGTTTTTCTAAGCTTTAAAAATTAACCTATATGTTTGTAAGACTATATTTTCCGATTCTGATCCAACTGCATCAGACTTTTTCAGGGACGAAAAAAGAGTAAGTGTGGGGATATTTGATATAAGTCTATTTATACATCTCGAATCCCGTGTAAAGTTATGTTTATTTAATGTTTTGCGTTCGTTTTAGTTCGGGTTTTGTTTATCTTTTATTATTTAAGGTTTTGAGTCAAGTATTATAGAATTATCATGTTTTAACTCGTTTGATGTCTTGCATGTTAAGTTCTAATTCTTTCTATCATTTCATAAGAAGTTTATGTTCGTTTTGATCGTCACCAGTTACATGATTAGTTCACTTAGAGTTTTGATTTGTTTTCATGTAGATGGTGGTTTGTAATTCAAGGAAAAGAAGGCCTAGAAGGTTCCTATCGTTACTTGGAGTTCAAGGAAGAATCTAGCATGATTTAGCCATAAATATAACAAAATAATAAAAAATCCGAAAATTCCCTCCTAGAGGGCGCCGCCACCCGCGACCGGGTGAGGCCATTCCCTCCGCGCGGCGCCTAGGGCTTCCTGGTCACACGTTTTTGCAAGTCCAAGTGTAACATCCTACTTTCGGTTATAATAATAAAATAAATTCCGTCTATTTTATAGTGGGTCGTTATCGGTTTAGATAAATAGAATATGAGTTGGGCTAGTGTTGGGTTAAATGGATATGGGTTATGGACTTGGGTTATAAAAGAAAGAAGGAAAGACCATGGGCTTAAGCCCATGATCCCTAAATATATAAACCATAATCACCATTAATTCCTCATTTTACACATATTCCATACACCACCAAAGCACACAGTTAAACCTTCTCTCTAGTTCTCTCCCTATCTAAACCGAAACCAAGAAAGACTCCGAGCACCGACCCGAGGTAATGATAGTTTTATATTGTATGAGCTTAACCCATTAAATATAGTCATGAAACGACGATCCGACACCGTTAAACCGTTTAAGTCACGAGATCCGGGTGGAATCGGGTATAAACCGAACCTATGATGAGCTTAGGGGTCACCCTAGCTCAGATCTGGATCGAACGGGACGAAAAACGGTGAAAAACGAGTTAAAACTCGTTTTTCCGACGTGTTCGCGGTTTTCCGGCGGCGGCGCCGGAAAAGTTAATACGAGGATGTCAGGGAATGTTCTGACATTCCCTGACCTAACCCTAGTTTGTTATGGGAACTTAACGAATTGAAGGGTGATTCTTTAGTCAATTCGCATAAGGGAGCACGACGAACTAGCCTTAGTTCGTCTCTTAGTTCGTTTCCGGAAATCTGGCGAATTAGCATTGATTCGTTAAAGGAAAAGAACAAAAAACTAGCCCATTTCGCTAAGGTCTAGTTCGTATAAGGATCAGTTCGCTATATGGACCAGTTCATGAAAGTGTCCAATTCGTCATAAGGACTCGTTCGTTATAATGCTTGATTCGTTACAAAGCCAGATTCGTTATAATGGTTAATTCGCTATGAACTCCCATTCGTTAAAGACTGAATAGCGAATTAGAACTTTGAAAGAATGATAGAACAGTCCCTTGACTTAGAAAAGAATGATTTAATTACAAAGAAGCCCTTGAACTTTTATCTAGCAAATTAAATAATGATCCAAAATTCTAATGGAAAATGTGTTAAGACAGTTAATGGAAATAAAAAAATTTTAAGCTGACCTGACAGCTCGACCCCAGCCAGGGGCTCTGCCCCTTGAACCCTGCTAGGGGCTGCCGCCCCTAGACCCCGCTGCCAGGGGCGCTGCCCCCGGACCCCGTTCGTTGTGGGTTATAAATAGACTAGAAACGCGAGATAAGCATGAATAGTAAATTAACGCATGTATTTATTATACACTTAGCTGTGCCCAACTGAAGAAAGGAATAACTATTAACGGTGAACGTAACCGACTTCAGGTGAGTTTCTAGCCCCATTCCTTGTTATGTTTTCGGGGCTGTGTGCATACTCGATGTGATTAGTTAATACACTTATCCTAAGTGATAAGTGTATGCCATATATGTATTATGTGAAATGTATGAATGATTTCTTGTCGGTACATGAGCGATCTTCGGAATTGCATGTACTGTCAGGAAATGGTTGATGTTATATGTATGATGTAAGATGAAGAATGATTGATGTATGTACGTACTAAACTTACGATTATGTATATAGAAAAGCATGTTATAAAGGTATTGAAGAAAGGGTACAGGACCCTAATAATATCCGAGGATGAAGGGTGACCGGACCCTAATAATATCCGAGGATGAAGGGTGACCGGACCCTAATAATATCCTAGGATGGAGGGTACCGGACCCTAATAATATCCGAAGTATGTAGGGCGAATGCTCTTTATAACGTAAGGTTAGTTATGTATGTGTATAAAAGAAGGATGGACAGGTTAAGTATGTAATGCGTACCTACGGGCACGTATATGTGTATGTAAAGTAAGTTATGTGATTAACTAGAACTCACTCAGCGTAGCTGACTTTTAGTATGCACGCAGGCAAATAGGTTGAGGCTGCTCGCGTGATTGAAGACACATGGCATGGAATCGAAGATACTGGCATCTCGAAGAAATGTTGTGATGTTTTAAATATTATGTTTTGTTTTAAATGACTATGAATGTTTTATAAGACAAGATTTGAAGGTTATGTAAGATATTATGGTTGAAGTTTTATATTCCGCGTAAAGTTTTAATTAACTCTGATATTTAGAACTGCGTTTATGAGTAAATCCAACACCAAAGTATGGCTACCGGTAACGGGGCCTTACACCAAGCCCATTATGCGTTCTATATATACATCTTTATATCCTAGCCGATTCTAACAACAAGTGCAGCCGATTTCAAGAGTTTTTTCAAGGATTTGAAGGTGATTTGAAGCTAGGAACTAAGGAGGATCAAGAGAGCTTTCATCCGGGTGTTCGAGGATCAATTGCAAAGGGTTTTATCGCTCTAACTTTCGTTCCTTGTTCATTATTTGTCATGTTTTGCCTCTTTGTTTTTAAGACTTGTTTAGTATTGTTTTTAATAATGATGCTAGGCTAGACTTCATGTCTACCTAGGTTTGATGAACATGTTTGAGACTTGATTCTTGCTTTTGACTTATTCTTTGATTATGGTTTCGTTTTATTAATAGTAAAAGACTTGATTTTGTTTACATGATGCATATGAATGTTTATTATCTTGGTTGATTATTAATTATTGCTTCACATGGATCTTGCTTTCTATTGATTGTGTTCTTTAGATATTAGGGTTCATGTTTAATCATTACTTGGTGTTTTGATTATTATGGTTGAATAGGCCTATTAGATCATAGAAGCTTATTAATCGTTAATTAGGATTTTGAATGTTTTGCTAAATTCCAATAGCTGTGAGGTGAGGAGTTGTTCATGTGTCTTGGTCAATTGCATGCTAGGATAGTAGTGACAGTATTCTTGCTTATTGTGTTGATCTTTGTTCATGATGTCATGCTAAGTTTATCAAGTTATATAGAGTTTTGTGTTTCGTAAGATTGTTTGCTTTAGATCTATTAATTAACCCTATTTGATAACCGTGAGGAAATCAATTTAACTGATTGCTTAATAATATAATATTCACTCTTTGGGGATTTCGTTTGATTCAGTCAATGGTCCTTCAGGGTTTGTTAGATGAATACGTTTAGAAATTAGTTTCCATATCATATTATTTGTCCATTGCTTGATGATTGTTGATGCATGGGATTCTTACCTAGGTAGATTCCTTCTCTGATTGGTTTTGATCTTGTGATTAATTGCTTGTTTTCTTGTTTACTTGCTTATTTATTTTCTTAGTTTAATATTAGTTTAAAACCCCCCTTAAAACATTAATAATAAATAGTCGTGTCGTAAGTCGAGTCTAATTAGTTAATTAACGTAATTTATAGAGTCCTGTGGGTTCGATATTCCGGACTTACTTAGCTTTAGTACAATCTACCGGTTCACTTGTCGGTGTTTTGTGTAGTTGAGTCTTAAGTATAGTTTTATTACTTGTTTAATTTAGTTAATATTTTATTGACTGTTTTCATCACATCAACCTTTCAATGTGCCAAATTAATGTTATATTGTATATTTTTTAATCTATTAACAAACTATGGTTAACAAAATATGAACTTGCTGCTTCAAATATCACATAATCCCATTTTAAAGATTTGCTAAGTAAGCATTTTCTTTTCTGTAAGCAGGCTAAGAAGCTGTTCTTCAACTTTATGGTACATGAGTGGCAGCATAAATGGTGTAGCTGCAGCATGCAGCTGATACTTAAGAGATATTGTGGAGAGCTAATTTCTTGTTAACCATCTAGATCATTATATATATATTACGATTCCTATCAGGTTCTATCAATAACAATGATATTGATATTTTTATTAATGTGTTATTATATCCCGATCTTATAGATAAATCTTAATTGCAAGTTGTTTAAAATGCTAAACATTGTTAAGTGGCATGCTTGCTGTAGTTGTTTGAGGGTTCCTAACGCAAGTTTTAATAGAAGGGTATAAAGGTCACACACTTTTTTTACATTTCATCCAACTATATTCTAATATAAAAAATACCCATTCAGAAACTAAGATTTTATATTTATCCTTATTCATCGAATTAAATCAGTGACACAATTATATTATAATTAACTTTTTAAATCTCATGAATGACCTTTTGTACTGATTAATGTTTTACTAATATTACATCTTAATGACGCCTAAATATCTATATTATATATAAAGGAAGAATGATGGGCACCAAGGTCATTTCATAATTGCATGACAAGGAAAAAAAATACATTTCATAATTCATGGTTTATGAAATTACTCTTTTATTCTTTTGCTTAGGTCATTTCATAAATGCATGAAAAGGACAAAAATAACATTTCATAATTCATGATTTATGAAGCCTTCTATTTCCAATTTAATGCAAAAAAAATAAATAAATTAAAGATGGATAAATGCCAAGTTTTTGTTATTTTAATCATATCATTTATTCATTTAACATATAAAGCAAAATATTTAAATAGAAATGTTACATTTTTAATTAATGCCATAGAATATAAAAATGATTGACATGATCAATTAATATGACTTATGTGGTCGGTACCGTTTCATGAGCTTATTCGAATTGCTTTTGTGAATAATATGTGTATCACGGTTCACTTAATCTGACCCTATCACCACCTATGATTGTGACATTAAAAGTGTCATAGTTGACAAAAATGTCATTTCATAATTCATTGTTTATGAAATTATTCTTTTATCTTTTTTACTTTCTTTCTTTCTTTGTAAATGGAAAATGTTTACCTAATTTAATTGATGATTAATACCATTAACTAATCGTAAGCAACCCCCCCCCCCCCACTATATTGGATTTGAATGCACTAATGTGGCAATTGAATTCGAGAAAATCAGTGGTTCAAAATGCTCTAATTTTCATCTACACCTATTAATTTGTGTGCATGTCATTAATGTCATTGGTGAAGTTAATGATCCAACATCTAACATAGTTCGTATTTACAATCATTCCACCCGTGGATGTTGAGTTTTTGGCTTTTCCTATTGTGTTTTAGAGCTTTGACTATACTCTTACTTTCTTTTGTCTTTTGTAAATGGTGATTCAAATCATTCTAGGAACAAAACCAAATGCATACAAAGAGAATTTAATGATGCTTATGAACACAACTTAAAATCCAATGGGTGTGCTTGGCTGTGCTTGGTCACTTGAGGTGAGGTTTTATATATTTTTTATTGTTGTTATTATGATGCAATCATATTATAAAATTTGCTAAATAAGTGATGATGTTACACACTCGATTTGTGAAAGATCAAAAGAAGAAATTTGGAAGCGATGTGGTTTCTTGGAGTAAAGTAGTCATATGTGATGTCGACATACCTTTTTGTAATACCTCACTCGTCTGGTGTTGGTAAGGGTACATTGTTAACATGTTAATTAACAAAGTTTGTTATTCCTATACATTTTATTATGAATTACAAGGTGGCAGAACCTTGCTATCCTAATATAAAACAAGGGGTAGTATTAAATTAAGGGATTTCTGGCTAACATATCTATCTAAAATTTTAGTTGTCTAATTAATTATAATCTTAATGCACATGGGACAGAAATTTTGGTGTTTAATTAGGGGTGTTTACGTTCCGATATCGACGGTATTAGTTCAAAACATGCATGATGCCAACTGTTACTAACGGTTTTTTATTAATGAAAAATGAAATTGAACCGCTAATAACATGTTTGTTTCACGGTTTTAGTTCACCCTAGAGATTTTACTTTAACATAGTATGTAGGCTATCAACGTAATTCAGTTAGATATTGCTATATCGAAGGATATAATATTTAATTTCCGTAAATGTTTTTAGTTTTAACTGTCAGGTTTAAAATTATAATATGTTTCTGCATAGTGAGTATCGTCTTCTATTGAGGCCGAGTGAGTTTGCAAAGTTAATTCAAGTCACCATAGTGGATCATATCAGGCTACAAAGTTGTGAGTTCTAAGATTGTAATTTGTTTTGGTCATTAACATGATAATAATTATAATATATAAATTATGATGTAAATAACTAATTGATAAGCAAGCCGGATTTGAGCTTTTGTATGTTATACGAACTTTGAATCAACTTAAGCGTAAAAATAAGTTTGTTTCTAATTTATAATAAATGTGCCCGAGAATCACTTAGCGAGCCCAATATTTAAATAATTTTTATTTAGTGTTTTAAGTATATATTTACAGAACAGTAATTTTTGTATATAAATTATGATAGAAATAAGTAAATGATCACGAGCTTTTGTAAGTTAAACGATGTTGGGCTCAAGTCGAGTCTATCAATAATATGGTTTAACAAACAGGTCTGAGATTCACTTATCGGGCACGAGTTGGCTTGCAAGCCTAAACGAGGACAATTATGACAAATTTTTTTAATTGAAATTAAAAGTGACCAAGTTAAGAACTGAGCATATTTAAAATTCATATTTGAAAAGAATTTTGTCATTCTTCATATATTTTAGAACTAATGCTTATATATTAAGAAGTGAAATTTCACTTATTCTCTAGATTTGTCTTGAATCTCTAACTTATATAATACCATGATAAATTACTTACCCACTATTAATGACAATGCCATTAATTCATACATGTATACCATATTATAATAATGTTGTGAAAAAAATATGATAAATTGTTTACCCACTATTTATCATATTTTTTGGTTGTTTATCAGTAGGCACTTCTGGAATATGAAGACATAAGCTCCATATTGGTGAGCTTGATTTCACTCTTGTGGTCTCGATGATTTCGCTCTTGTGGTCTTGATAGGGAGTGGGTGGAGTCACAACGGCGACGAAGGTTCTGGATGTTGGTATCATCAGTGATTGGTAGATGGTTGTGGTAACTAATGATTGTGGTCGTTGGGTGGTGCTGATCCAGTTAAACCGTTTACATGATTTGTAAGATTTATAGCCAAACGATGTTTTCAAGAACTAGAAAGACAAAACTTGGATGATTATAAGGTTCTTTTGTAATAGTTTTATTAAGTTTGTGAGATTATATATACCAACTGGAAAGGGTTATATACACTCAAGTTTTGAACCATCATTTCATTCAATTCTCCATTGAATACCACAACTGAATCATCATTTGGTGATGGCTAACTCATGTGGAAAATGGCTAAGTGGCCTCCTACGATAGATAGAAGCTACCGTTTGTATAGTGTCATCTTGGACACTTAAAGGATGCACTCTTTATGGTTAATGTCTCATTTTCTTGCATATGTTGTTTTTGTTCCCAGTGCCACCCATTTTTCCCTGGCCCGAAACAGAAAGGGTTCGATGGTAGATCGTTTTTCGAGTTACGAGATAATGACGGATATCAAAGAGAGCTTTTCAGATTCAAAGACGGTTGAAGATGCGTACAGCTGATTGAAATACTTGTGCGAGATTTATTGTTATTTATAATTTTTTGATTTGACCAAAACAAGTAAATACAAAGAAACAAAAATCCGAAAGGACAATGTTATTATTTGGGTAATCATAAAATGTAGAGCATCGTTGTGTTGGAAATTAAGAAAAGAATAGGTTAATCATAGTATGTAAAGTTGTGACAATCGTCAATTTCAGGTTAACCCCGTTAACTCAACTCCGTCAATTCAAACTTTAAGATCGTTGAATCTATAACGCACACTTCATTACATTTAAACTAGGGTTTAAATGACGCTTAACACTTACTACATGTGTAGTCTTTCGGGATTTGCACCGAAACGCAAACGAGTTGACGCGAACGATTGATAAATAAACGACAAACGTCAAAACACTAATTATGTGATTATTATGTGTTAGGTATATGTGTGTTACTTGATTGTTATGTGAATGTTAAACAAGAAACAAGAACCAACTAGTTTAGGCTAGAGATGTAGCACTTGAAAGTTTAGGGACTAGAATGTAACTTGGTTATCTATAAATATAACCTAAACACTAAACCCTAATCTATTTTATATTATAAACAAGACCAATCGGCCTCCCCTCTTTGGTTCTCCACGGCTGCCGTCCACCCACTCACACATATACACATCAAATCAAGAGATTAATCCAAGAACTAGGTGCTAGGAAGGTATACTTGATCATCTCTTACCTCTTTGTGGTTTAATTTTGATGTTTGATGGGTTGTGTGAAAACCCTAAATCGGCCGATCTTGTATGTATGTGATTGTTATGATTCTTGTTAGTTGGATAATAGATTGATAACTAGATTGATATTGATACATGATTGATTGTTGTTCTTGATTTGAATTAAAACATAAACCCTAATCTTGTATGTATGGTGTGATTGATATGCATGGATAGTAGTTATAGTGTCTAGAGGGTTATATGGATGCATGATAGTTCATAGATTGTTATTATGATGAGTTTTGATGTGAACAGATTCTGGACAGAACGTATATACGATGTTTAACTGACTGTAACGAAGTGTAAACGTGAAAATTGATTGAGATTGTGGGTACTGCAGTAAACTAGGTTGAGTCTAGTTTCTATGAAGTATAAATTCGTAATTTTTGGATAAGTGGAAGTATACTTTTATGATTTTACAAAAACGTGATGCAAAGCTGAGCTGTTAGACCTGCTGTTAGGTTATGTTGTAAATGTTATATCTCATGAACTACGAGACCAATTGGGTTGGTTCCACTTCTGGAGGTTGACTCACTGAGTTAGGAACCAAACCCAAGTGGTCTTGCATTTATTGGATTTTTCGTTTAACGGGAATTGCAAATAACATTCTGATGTGCATGAATCTGACTGATATAAGTTAGCTGTAATGTTTTGATCATTATGAACAATCTATATGGAATAAAAATAAGATAAAAGATGTTCTGGAAACCTAAGATATGTATGCTCCTGTGGTAATTTTTGGTGAATTAATTGAGACGTTATAATCGGTAAACTAGTGCAATCTTTCAAGTAGAAATTCTGTCATAACGAAACTAGCTGCTGAGTTGTATAGGAATGCATGAAATATGATAGTTTTTATATAATTGTTGTATTTTGACCAAAATACCCTTGCGGGGAATAGTTGCTAGTTGATTGCCATGAATTGACCAAATTGCCCTTATGGGGAATAATGGTTAGTTAGTCTTTGTTTGTTGACCAAAATGCCCCTACGGGAATAATTGCTAATAAGTATGTTATTAATACGTGACACGAAAGTAATTGCTCACTCATGTATCGTATCACAATTTTACTTGTTTAAGTCACACACGATTCACAAACGAAACACGAAACATGTTACGTGCATAGGTATTATGTGCCGAGTCTAGAGACTCGTAAAACATTCCGATACTTAGAAAATCTCTTTGTTATTTTAGAACGCTAGAGAGTTTTCTACGACGCGCATCACTCGGTGATCTAGATCGGATATTCTTCGCAAACAGTGAGTTCACTTACCCCACTCTTAAACTGTTTTCAAACGTTTTTCACTTGGGGGAGATAACATACTCCGATAAACATATTTTCTGAGATAAACGCATATGAAAGATTTTGTTATAAATTATATATCACTTGTAAAGGCTAAGCGGCATACGTAACATTTGAAGTCCCACACATCGGACCGGTTAATATTTGGAATAGCGAGTCACTTTTGGGTAGTACTACTGGGTTTGACAAACCCCACCCGACGCTAAGCTCAACTGGAGGTTGAGTGGGTGTAAATTTTGGCTAACACTTACCATGGTCTGGAGGACCTGGTGACGGGCACTTGATAAACAGTCAGCTTCGGTCGCGAACCACTTAGCGATACTTGTTGTATAGATTAGCTACCTATCGATATATAATTTGACATAACACTATCTGGTAATGCAAAACACTTAAACGCTGTAACGTGGTTACACACTTAAACGCTGTAACGTGGTTACACACTCAAACGCTGTAACGTGGTTACACACTCAAACGTCGTAACGGGGTTACGCAACATTTAAACGTCGTAACGAGGTTACGCAAAACGCTAAACGATTTATTTTATTTTACTTGTGAACTCACCAACCTTGTGTTGACACTTTTAGTATGTTATTCTCAGGTAGCCGAGGCGGGCGCGCGGTTTAGGAGCATGCATTAATGAAAACACTTTTATTCTGCAAACTTAATTTTAACAGTTACATTTGGTTTTAAGTCGTCCTGCGTGACGCAACTTTTGAATTAAGGTTTTACGCTTCCGCACTTACTTTCATTTAAACGTTTTTCTTTGGTTTGGTTATAACTAATGATTCCGATCCTGCCAGTTCACACCCTCTGACGGTAAAACTCCGTTAGTGGATTTTGAGGGTGTGACATCTTCCAACTCTTAGCAGCTAATCTCATGTCCTTATTTACCTACCTGTAATACATGCTTGGGTAAAAATACGTCAGCACAAAGCTGGTGAGTCACATAAACTGACATATTTAATAAACTGATACTAAAACAATTTTATTGATCAAATATGAGCTCATTGCATGTTACACATACATTCTTTATTTAGCAATTACGCAAACATCCGGTCATCATTCTACCTTACACGTGAATTTAATCACATACTTTACCTTCACTTAGCTTACTTGAGTGACGCATGGCATTCTCGTACTGGCATCTTCTTTCTTTTCTTACTTTAATCCCATTCTCTGTTCAAGTCTAAGCATGTAGGATGCTTAAATCTCTCGAACTTTGCTCAGATACCAACTTGTAAGGCCTCGTTACCGGTGCCTCACTTTTGACGTTGAATTTACTCATAAACGCAATTCTAAATATAATAGTTAATTAAAAACTTCGCGGAATAATATAAAACATCAACCATCCGTTACAAATATCCATAATTTGTCTTTTAAAACATAACATAAAAATATAACATTCAAAACATCATGACAATCTTCAGTTGCCAGCCTCTTCAATCCTGCCATGTGTCCAACTCAAACCAGTTGTCTCAATCTGTTAACCTGCGTGCATACTAAAAGTCAGCTACGCTGAGTGAATTCTAGTTAATCACATAACTTACTTTACATACACATATACGTGCCCGAAGATACGTATTACATACATAACCTGTACTTCATTCGTCCATACTCATTTATAGCTAGCCTTACGTTATAAAGGGCATTTCACCCTACATACCTCGGATATTATTAGGGTCCGGTACCCTCCATCCTCGAATATTATTAGGGTCCGGTCTCCCTTCATCCTTATTATTAGGGTCCGGTCTCCCTTCATCCTCGGATATTATTAGGGTCCAGTCTCCCTTCATCCTCGGATATTATTAGGGTCCGGTACCCTCCATCCTCGGATATTATTAGGGTCCGGTCACCCTTTCTTCCATACCTTCATACCATACCTGTTCTTACATACTTTTCTTGATAATACGTGCAATCTCCAAAGAGCGTTCACGTACCATCAACATATCATACATACATTATGCATACATCATGTATATTCATACATGCATCTTACCTTACATCATACATATCAATCACATCTTTAGCTACCATCTGACGATACATGCAATATCCGATGATCGTTCACGCACCGTCAAGCAATCATCATACATAAATCATACAAGGCATACACTTACCACTTAAGGTAAGTGTATTAACTATCACATCGAGTATGCACACAGCCCCGAAAACATAACAAGGAAGTGGGGCTAGAAACTCACCTGAACTCGATTACGTTCACCGTTAATAGTTATTCCCTTCTTTAGCTGTGCACGACTAACTGTATAACAATTACACGTATCAATTAACAATCACTACGCATATCGCATTTCTAGTCTAATTATAACCCACAACGGACGGGGGTCCGGGGGCAACGCCTCTGGCAGTGGTGTCTAGGGGCGGCAGCCCCTAGCAGGGTCCAAGGGGCAGAGCCCCTGGCTGGAATCGAGCTGCCGGGTCAGCTTTGAAAAATTTTATTTCCATTAACCGTCTTATCACATTTTTCATTAGAATTTTGAATTATTAATTAATTTTCTATCTTAAAAGTTCAAGGGCTTCTTAGTAATTAAATCATTCTTTTCGAAGTCTAGGGACCATTCTGTCATTCTTTCAAAGTCTAGTTCGTTAATATGCTCTTTAACGAATTGGGGTTCATTCGTTACTCCTGTCTTCCATAATGAATTGGCTAATTCGTTACTTCATAACGAATTGGCATTTATAGCGAACTGGACCTTATTCGCTTGGCCTGGTTAACGAATCAAACTTCTTAATGAATTGACCCCTTATAGCGAACCAGTCCTCATAACGAATTAGACCTTATAACGAACTGGTCAACATACGAAATGGACTTAACGAACTGGAGCTAGTTCGTTAGTCTTTCCTTAACGAATCAGTACACGAATCAAAGCTAGTTCGTTAGTATTTCCTTAACGAATCAGTATACGAATCAAAGCTAGTTCGTTTGACCTTTACTAACGAATTAGGGTTAGGTCAGAGAATGTCAGAAACATTCTCTGACATTCCCTTCCTCGTGCACGCCGCCTTTCCGGCGCCACCGCTGGAAAGCCGCCGAAAAAGCGCGTGTTCGCCGAAAAAACGAGTTTTAACTCGTTTTTCATCGTTTTTCGTCCCGTACGATCCAGATCTGAGCTAGGGTGACCCCTAAACTCATCATAGGTTCGGTTTATACCCGATTCCACCCGGATCTCGTGACTTAAACGGTTTTACAGTGTCGGCTCGTCGTTTCGTGACCATATCTAACGGATTTAAGCTCATACAATATCATACTATCATTACCTTGGATCGGGATCGGTTTTCCTTGGAGATGCTAGAGAGAGAGAGCTTAAGTGTGTGTTTGGGAGATGTATGGAATGTGTGTAAAATGAATTAAATGGGTGATTAAAGGTATATATATTTATGGATCATGGGCTTAAGCCCATGGTCTTTCCTTTATTCTTTCATAACCCAAGTCCATAACCCATATCCATTTACACAACACTAGCCCGACTCATAATAACTAATATTTCATTTATTAACCGAAACTCGAAAAACAGGATGTTACAATTCAACCCTGGAGTGGGGAATACCACGCACGGACCAGCTCAAACTACCTACTACTTCACGAAGATGGACCGAGGCTCTTAATGAATTCGGTGCCACCTAAAAATACAAGCATGAAGTGATGTCACATGGAATGCTACCATCGTATAGCCATTTTGAGCAGATTCACACATGAAAATTACATTATAACCCATATTATACAATTGGATATCCATTTAGCATACCCGAATCAACATTCCGTTTTTTGATACCCAATTCAATAATTGATTTTTTTGATGAAATTGTTCGTTAATTGTTCTAATTGATCTTTTGTAACTCATAGTTATAGTAAATTTAGTCAAATGTCGGCGGAAATGTCACACCCCAACCGACGACGGGAAAGTCAGGAACGTTATTATATATAAGGATTTATTATATAAAATTATTATTTTGATTTTTGAAAACATAACTTGATACATATTAATTCTATCAAATCATATTTATTTAAGTTATATATATATAGATATACATATATATAAATATATATGTATATATATGTATAACCCTTTATATAAATATGAAAACGAAAACGAGAGTTAAACGGTATTTACAAAGTCGTTTTTTAGTGAAATAAATCATATTTAGTCATTATTATTATTATTAATATCAACCGTTATGGCTTAAAAGAAATAAAAACATAAGTTTCCAACAAAAACGGGGTGTAGAGGGTTCGAACCCACGACCTCTACCCCCAAAGTTTCAAGTGTTAACCAGCATGTCATAAGGCTACATTCATAAAGAATCGGTTTCCATAATTAATATACAAAGGAAGTTCATCTCAAAATTTGTTTTATAAACCATTACAATAAAAAACGGGGTGCAGAGGGGTCGAACCCACGACCTCTACCCCCAAAGTTTCAAGTGTTAACCAACAGGCCATAAGGCGACGTGCATAAAGAATCGGTTTTCATAATTAATATACAAAGGAAGTTCATCTCAAAATTTGTTTTATAAACCATTACAATAAAAAACGGGGCGCAGAGGGGTCGAACCCGCGACCTCTACCCCCAAAGTATCAAGTGTCAACCAGCAGGACATAAGGCGATGTGCATTAAGAGACAGTTTCTATAGTTAATATACAAAACATGTTCATCTCAAAATCTGTTTCATAAACCCTAGAATTTGATTTGATATAACCTGTTATACACATACACCGTTGCCTATAACACAAATCGCCACACAGTATCATTGAACGATTCCGGTAACATTGAACAATCCCGGCCATCAACGACCATCGAAGTGAATAACGAACAGACCGCGCACATTGTCAACAGGTACGTTAGTCGGTTTTGATAATCAAGTTATTTAGGTTAATCGGGTTAGGGTTTGATAATTAAGTTATTTAGGTTAATCGGGTTAGGGTTTGATAATCAAGTTATTTAGGTTAATCGGGTTAGGTTTTGATAATCAAGTTATTTAGGTTAATCGGATTAGGGTTTGATAATCAAGTTATTTAGGTTAATCGGGTTAGGGTTTGATAATCAAGTTATTTAGGTTAATCGGGTTAGGGTTTGATAATCAAGTTATATAGGTTTAGTTGATCGGGTTATTTTACGGTTTAGTTACACCGAGCCAATTTTGTACGATAGCCAACATGACTTTGTTGAGCTAGTTAGACGACTCAACCAGCTTTAACCCGTTAGTGGACCCAAAGACCTTATACCGGTTAGGCAACCCAACCGATGTTGAACTGTTAGCCGATGCAGTCAATTTTGATCCGTTAGCCGACCTAACCAGTTTTGGGCTGTTATTTACCACATGTAGCTTTGACCCGTTAAACGGTCTACATTTTACTATCATACAAATTCAAATTTCCCATATTGCCCCTGCACATTTATTTTACTGTGTGCTTATTTGTTTAAAATATCCATCAACAGTTGTGTTTATTGAGATAACTGAAATGTGCCTTTTAATATATATATATGATAAACAGATGGACATCCACGAGGAAGAGATCCTCTACCAGCAGGAGTAGGAGGAGGAGGAGCGGCCACGACGAAGGCGTCGGAGACAACAGCCACCAAAACCTGTTGAAGGGGATGATGTGTTGGTGGGTTATCCACACACGCAGTTTGTTGTCGGGACACTCGAGCACGACCGGTACATCCAGCTCTGATTGATGAAGCCTCGGCCGAATATCATCTTAAGTCTCAGTTTTATGGAGAAAGCTGGCGAGACCAGAAGGATGTTAGAGTATGTCGGGGAGGACACGCCGTGGATGAGGATGTTTACAATGAACTACCCCGCACACCGGGAGCTTACGCTAGAGGTTTACTCAACATTCCGTTTCAGGTGTTTTACTTTTTACTTACTTTGTCAAACTTTGTTTACCGCCTACACATTACTTTAATATATTCATAAGAAATTGCTTATTTTATTTCAGTCCACGGGAGGCGGGGAGGCCATAGGTGCAGATTAGAGTTCAGGGACCAGAGGATCGTGCGTGGGAGGTTTCCTTCAAGATGTTTGGGGTCGACCAGTACTTTTCATTGGAGGAGTTCGCCGTGTCGATCGGCTTTTACACCGAGGAGGAGGTGCGATAGCCAATATACACCGCGAGCGTCCACGAGGGCCCGGACGATTATTTGCGCGTTTGGTGGCGCGCGATTGCGAGTCAGCCTTTCCCAACTGGTACCCAAGAAAAAGCCTCCTGCATCATTGACCCGTTGTACAGGTACGTTAACCTACGTTACTTTACATTTTGTTACATTGTAATATATTACGTTACATTATATTATATTTACCTTATATTATATTTCGTTGTGCAGGTACCTACATAGGCTGATAGCCTCGTCAGTACAAGGTCGTATTCAGGGTGCTGACCACTGCAACCTCTAAAACTTGTTTTTTTTTTGCGGTGCCTTCTGACGGGGATCCATTGCAACCTCGCCCATGGCTTCGCCGACTACATCGCCACATACCAGCACAGGCAGGGACGAGTATCGTTGCTCGGTGGCCCCTACGTGACGTGCATCGCGCATCATTTGGGACTTCAGACACAGCTAGCTACTCTTACGATCCTGACAGTATCCCCCCGCGAGCTCGGCCGTTCTAGCGCCCAGGGCATGCGTATTGTTCTCAAGTTTAAGCAGCCCGACGGGAGAAGTGTATACCGTCTCGTTACCAACTTCGACTCTGAGCCTTACATACTGGTGCCACTAGTCGAGCCTCGGTCATTGAATGCACCGGAGGTGCACGTCGATGAGAACCACGTAGAGCCACCGGGGGACGAGGACAGACGGGAGGATGAGGCGGCGGATGGAGCGGAGCAGGTTTAGGTTACTTTTATAACTCGTTAACATTTATTTGTTTCGTCTAAATATTAACGTTTAATTATCTTTTTAATGTCAGCCACGGGTGCCGCAACACGCACCCGCACCTATCGTGTTGTGCGTTTAGACCACGCCACGGATGCACGCTTACGGAGAGTAGAGGACGCGGTGCAACAAATGCATCGTCAGATCGGTTGGATGATGGAGAGGGAGGCCAGCCGACAACGTGGTGAGGATTACACATTACCTCCCCTACGCTTTGACCACGAGGCTAGCACATCAAGGGCCGGCGCCGTCGCCTCCACCGACGGGGACGAAGACGGGGACACAGTAGTGTAGATATTGATTTACATTACTTTGTTATTTTCTATCAAACATTAATATTTTGTACTTTAAGAACTTTTATATTTTGTATGACATGGTATTATGCTTTTAATATTGTAATGTTACAATTATTAAAATCCAACCAACTAGTAAAGATAAACATGATGATAGTATTACTTTAACAATATAATAAACTTATGAAAATTAAGTTCAAAGAATATGTATATTCCAAACCAAAAGAAAACGCCGAGAGCTTGGAATACAAAACACAAAAAATCAAACGAAAATGAAGATGTAGATTTCATTTAATATTTTTTTAAACAAATAGCCAACACCTTATATTTATACACTAAAATCACCTTACAACCTCTACCAAAATGAGAACTACATTATTTCTCAAAAAACAAACTTAATAATTAAAAGACATAAAAATCAAAATCCTATAATTAAAATTTTTAATCAAATATATTATAAAAGACATAAAAAACTTAATATATTTTAGATAGATATATAAATATATTATAATAATTAACAGAAAGATAAAAATCAAAATCCTATAATTAAAATTTTAATCAAAAATCCTACAAAAATATTTAAATAAAAACATCAAACAACCTCGGTAAGAAATACTTTTTAGATAGAAATTTAAATATATTATAATAATTTACAAAATAAAAATCAAAAATCCTAATTAAAATTTGTAATAAAAAATCCTACAAAAATATTTATTAAAAACACGAAACCGCCACGGTAAGACCTTTAAGTGGCGGTTTAGCATGACTGATTGATCGATTAGATTGTCGCATGTTACGTTGATAATCATTTGATTGATTGGGGTTGTATACGCCACGGTTAGCACTAACCGTAGCGGCTGGTCCGTTTTTCTAACCTCACCGTCGGTGTGGTTAGAAAAGCTAAAATATATACTGTACTCCAATCAAATTAAAAGAGACCAAATAGAGTAGCATGCAGCTAAAAATGTCACAAATAGTAAGGACAAGTGATTGATTTGAAAGGGTTCAGTTTTTTTGTTTCCTAATGTCTAATAAGTCCCATAGTTGTCTGGGATTAGGGGCACAACTGTCAGTTACCCTATATTTAATACCAGACAGGTAAATCCCAATAGTAAATATAAGATTAGGTTAAGGGGTGTGGGGGCTCTAGTGGGGGCTCCAGCAGAGCCAAAAACCAATAATATTATGACGTGTGCCAGAGAGAGAAACTGGATAAGGGGGGTGTTGGTAGCGCCCCTCTAGCGCCTGGCCCCTGGTGTGGGTAGCGCCCCGCTAGCGCCCCACATCATCTCTCTCTTCTCCCGCTACCATGCTCGCGGGTGTGTTGGAGCCCCCTCTAGCGCCCCCTTGGTGTGGTACTAGCGCCTGGGGGCGTGAGCGGAGGAGCTCTAGCGCCCCCTTTGAAGCCCCCACACCCCTCAGTCTTAGATTTTTGTCGAATAACAGCCTCTTGTATAGATATATAGTTACTTCACTTTGATAATGTCAGGATTCAGGAAACATACCAAAGAAAATATAAAACAAGCTATTAATTTAAAAAAACGTATTTGGATTTATGATTATAAATAACCTGTCCATTTATGGCCGTAAAGTCGCTAAAAAGTATAATTATATGTTAAATTTTGAATGTGTTTTTGGGAACATAATTTTTTGAAAAGAAGAGTGTGTGGTAAAATTTCTTTTATAGTAGATTATTAAAAATACCAGTATTGTGAGTTTGTCAAGGATAAGCATAATCAAATGTAAACAAGTTTCACAACCACTTTACTTCGTAATCAATTGCAGCTGGCCTTCTGATCCATTAAAATGGAGATGATGGTTAAAGATTGGATCTTATGGTTTCAGATTCTAAACCTGACTCAATGGGGTTTTCTCAAGTGATGCAATATAGACTAATAGAACATAAGATGAATTCAAGAGATGTTAAAACATATAAAAACAATAGATGTGAGAAGAGCACTCAATAAGCTTAACAATCTTTTCTATCCCGTTCTCTCAATCTCTCGCGCCTTATATTCTGGATGACTTTTCCTTCACGACACAAGAGGCATGCTCTCTTAATAAGCTCCTTGAACGGGCTGCTAACTTGGTCCCGTGGTGAACTAATATGGCTCATAAAATTTTTCACAGTGATGAGTTGTTTCCTTGATGATTGACGAGTAGGTAAAAAGATGTGTTTTGAATATTTAATATCATGTGTATTAATTGTTTTTACATATCAAACACGATTACTTAGAGATATTTTGTAATTGTAGGTGTTTGGTACTTAAACGTGCTTATACGGAGCTTAAAGATATGTTATGGAAGCTTTGAATGGAAACCAAATGAACGAGAGTGTAATACAATGGAGAAGTACAAAAACATAGACAAATCAAAGTTGGCATACCATACATTAAAATGAGATACAAACTTATTTAAACCATTTAAGTTGATTTAACACTAACATGACGGACCTGTGAGTTTTTAATAGAGTTTTTAATAGGTTCCAATTTATGAGATTTAAATCATTTGAGTAGACATAAAATATATAAATCACAAAAATAAGTGGTTTTAATTCATGGTGTTTAAATGTGATGTGATAACTATTTAATGAATTTCTAAATAATCTTTTCAAAATAATTAACTGCTTTATTGAAAAAACACATTAAATAAATTCTCACACACCACACACATGACAAAGCTACATAATTATTTTTTTAAACGGCAAATGACAAAACTTCATAAATGAGGGGACAAAAGAGTAGTAGGGAAGTGGTCGGATTAAAAAGACAGCAGAGTTTGAAGGAAGCTTTTTCTTGTACAATCATGTCGAAAGTACTTCAACCGCCCAAGTGCCCAACAGTCTTTTCAACCTTTTTATTTGGATATATGTATTATTATTATTATTATTATTATTTTTCTTTTGAACGGCTAACTATGTAACGTCGGGTACTCCGTACCCGGTCCCCATTGGCTAAAGGTAGCCCGAGCCGGCCACTAGTCCGGACGGACGGAGCCCCTAGCAGTCCACCTGTTGAGGGATTCACCGGATAAAACCTGACACCCACGCCCGCCAAACGGCACGACAGCGAGGAGCCGGTAAAACCGGGTGAGATCAGCACTCGAACCCTGGCAAGCAAGGGTCATCCCTCATGTCTCCCATATAAGTTAGTGATAGTGAGGTTTAAACCCCCTACCTCTCACTAGTAAAGTGAGTGCTTTACCATTGAGCCACATCCAACTTATACTATTATTATTATTATTATTATTAGTTTTGATTTCAACATTTATAATTTTTTAACACCTTTTTTTATCTGTTTAGCCACAATCCGGGTTAGAGTTGGATTCACGTCTTCTTGAATAAGACATGCAGTTTGGAGTTTCAACCATCTTACGTATATTTATCATTATGCATTTAAAATGTTTAGTCGTATGTCTAACCCAAGTTCGGATAATGCCAAAATCAAGTTCTTTGCATGTAATTGTGTTGTTGATTTTAGTGTTATGAAGTTACTTTTATTAAATCGGATTACCTAATACTAAGATAAAAAAAACATTGATACAAGTTAGTAGATGTAAAGTGTACATTTATATTATTCTATATTCATTTCAGCATTTCCGAGTGGGATTCGCCCCCTTGGTGGAGTTTCGGGGATAGTGCCCTTGGCCATCACATGGAAAAGAAAAATCGATTAGATGTTGAAAAGCCTTCGAAAGTTTCTTTGGATACACATGTTTGACGAAAAGTTACATGAGGACAGATCATGATTGCAATAAGTCATCAATATTAAATGTGACAAACACTAATTAGCCCACCAATAGAAACCTACCTTCGGCTATAAATACTCCAACACCTTGGAACGGTATCATCATCTTCTCTCTAGCTATTTCTCTCTATATACACTTATATTCAGAGCAACCTAGTCTGATTCTCACGCCGGAGGGTGGTCACATGGAGGAACCCCCCCCCCCCCTTCTCAGTGACGAGCTTACGGTGTCTGTTTTGCAGGTTGAGAAGAATAACCATCTTTGCCGGACCTAACCCTCGCGGGAAACATCTACTTAACCCTAAGATTATCCTTAATCTGTTGGGGTCACTTAGTGTTTCTTCATTGACGCCATCCGTGCATTAAGCTAGAACTTACTCTTCTTTTTCTCAGTTTTTTCAAACTTCTGGAAAGATGGTTAAGGTTACTCCAATGCCAAAACCACCGAGTAACCAAGAAACTCCGGTAATCACAACCCCAGCTACCGGGCGGAACACCGGTGAATACACGATTGTTACGAACACTACCCTGGTTACCTAAGCCGGGGCAAGTGCAGTAAACAATCCCCTCCTGGGATTCATTGATACCCAGTTGGGGAAACAACAGACGAGACTTCCGCGACAAACACCAGAACAAGTTAAAGCTTGGGCGGAAGCACGTCAGAAAGAATTCCAAGCCGAGTTGGACGAACGTTTACGTTCACTCCAACAGGCCAATGACGAATTCGGAAGCACTCGACAATAGCTCAACATGAGCAATGATTGCGAGTATGTGGATGATGAAGATTGGGAAGAATCTGACAGTGACGCAAACCCTCGTCATAAGGCGAAAGGGAAGCGTAGAGAAGCAGACTTCCACTCGAGAAGAAATTTCAAGGAAACCTTCAAACCAAAGAACACGGGGGGAAACCCACGTGACTTCTCCAAAACTTTCAGACCAACTGTTGCGAATGCGGGAACGTCCAAATCTGCAAGGGACATTGCGAAAGCAATCGCTCCAAAGAGTGCCAAACAGATGTCCAACATAGGCACTTACGATGGCATATCTGACCTGGACGATCACTTGAACAGATTTATAGCGGGGGCAACCGTCAGTAATTGGACGGAACCCACATGGTGTTACATGTTCCAAATGACGCTCGTCGGGGCAGCCAGAGCGTGGTTTGATCGTCTACCGGTCCACCACATCTACGATTGGGCAGACTTCCAGCACAAGTTCAGCCAGCACTTCAGTCAACAAAGAAAATATACTGAAGAGCAATGGACGATCCTCAACTGCATCCGGGAAGAAGACGAATCTTTGCTAGACTTCATCACTCGCTTCAACTCAAAGAAGCTAAGTCTGGGCACTATTAGCGAAGATCTTGTTCACGCCGCTTTCATCCAGGGCGCTGAGTACCCAGAGCTCATCCGCACGTTGACAGGTAAAGACGGCTTGCCATCCACATGGGATGCCATCATGACGGCAGCTAAACGTTTTGCCGAAACGGAGAAGCAACTGGGTAGAAATCTTCCCCAGAGCACAAACCTCTACACTCAGAGAACAAGAGAAAATAACGTCAATACCGCCCGACACAACAAAAAGAGGAAGCTTGGTATTTGGCCGTCAAGGGTAAACTTTGACACCTCATCCAGCTCTCGCCCTTTCCTAGGCGGAAGGGACAACACACAGTCGTCAAACCGGAATCCCAGATGGACGCCACTCACCAAAAGCGTCACCAAGATATTTGCCACCGAGAGGCTCCCATGGCCAAAGGCTCCAATAATCCGACAGCGTCAAAACGCTGATCAGAGCAAATCCTGTGACTTCCACGGGACAAAAGGCTACACCACTGAGGAATGCAGATCCTTGAAGGATGTCGTCGAAACATTCGTCAAAGATGGGAAACTCACACACCTCGTGGCGTCAATCAAGAACGGAGGGAGGAAAGACAATCGGTACAAGGGCAATGGACGGAAGCCCGTCGACATCAGCATTCACATGGTTCACGGCAACGTCAGAGAAAGGAAATGACGAACAACAGAGCCAAGTGCGTGGAAGGAAGCAGAAGTGCGCTTCCCGCGTGTGCCTGGGGGGCCCAACAAAGAAGGCCCCATAGTCATCAAAAGCCAGCTGGGGCACTACATCACCTCCCACACCCTTGCTGATAATGGCGCTTCGTCAACGGTCATGTATAGGCAGTTCTTCGACAAGCTAGACGACGAAGACAAAGAACGCCTAGAAACAGTTTACGCCTCCATGGAAGGGTTCGACGGCAGCACAAACACCCCCTTGGAATCCTATCTTTCCCCGTCACTCTCACGGACGGGAAGTACTCCCGCACAGAAGACGTGGACTTCGTTGTAATGAGGAAGCCACATCACACATACGACATTCTCTTCGGGAGAGATGGGATGGCAAGATTTAATGTCGTGGTGTCTACGGTCCATGGTATAATGGGATGACCAACAGCTGAGGGCGTTGCTATGATCACGGGCATTCCCCAGGTATGCATCGCATCTGTCTCATCTAAACCCAAACCAAAAATGGCTAAACCAACCACCTCTGAGCCAGAAGAATGGGCCTTCAATGGCAAATACCCTGACCAGGCCGTTACCATTGGCCCAACGATCACTAATCCCACACGCACCTTACTCAAACGCTTGTTGCAAAAAAATACCGACATCTTCGCGTGGACACCAGCTGACATGACTGGTGTACCTCGAAGTAAGGCGGAGCATAAGCTCAAGTGTGACCCGGAGTTTGCGCCGGTCATACAAAAGCGTCGCGTAATGGGTGCTGAGCAGGCTAACGCGTGTAGAACCCAAGTCAAGGAACTCCTTGACGCAGGCATCGTACGCGTTAGTGAATATCAAACATGGGTTGCAAATCCCGTCATGGTACCAAAATCCAACAAACAATGGCGCATGTGCATAGATTTCAAAGACCTAAACAAAGCATTCCCTAAGGATTGTTACCCGTTACCCGAAATTGACCTTAAGGTAGATTCATTAGCACTGTTTCGCCTTAAATGCTTCCTTGATGCGTATAAAGGGTACCATCAAATCCACATGGCTGTTGACGATCAGGATAAAACCGCATGTCGGACGCCCGATGGCACATTTTGTTACCAAATGATGCCATTCGGACTAAAGAACGCCGGATCCACATACCAACGCCTGATGGACAAAGAGTTTCATACCCAAATCGGGAGGAACTTGGAAGTTTACATGGATGACTTGGTCATCAAAAGCCTCGAGCCAGAGGCGATGTTGAAAGACATCGAAGAAACTTTCAACACGCTCAGAAAGATAAACATGAAGCTCAACCAGAGCAAGTGTTCCTTTGGGATGGAAGATGGGAAGTTCTTAGGAGTCATCGTTACCAAAGATGGCTTCAGAGCGAACCCTGACAAGGTTGAAGCCATTATGAAAATGGAATCACCTACTACCATCAAACAGGCTCAGACACTGAATGGACGACTAGTCGCACTCAACCGCTTTTTGGCAAACCATGCAGATAGGTCGTTCCCATTTGTGTCAACATTGAGAAATTGTTTGAAGAAAACGCACTTCCGCTGGACACCAGAAGCGGAAGCAGCTTTTCAAGAGATTCGGTCACGCTTGGTCGAACTCCCAACACTCACAGCACCAGAAGTGGGGGAGGAATTAATTCTCTACCTCTCTGCCACAGACAGAGCAACCGGGGCAGTCCTATTAGTAGAACGAAAGGGCATCCAGATGCCCATCTACTATATAAGCCGCGTCTTAACAGACGTGGAAACCCGGTACTCCACCCTGGAAAAATTAGTCTTAGCGCTTGTACAGGCTTCACGCAGGCTAAGACGATATTTCCAAGGCCACCCAATCACCATTCTCACCAACTTCAAACTTGCAAACGTTCTTGGCAAACCGGAGTTGTCAGGGCGCCTAGCCAAATGGGCAATTGAGTTGGGAGAATACGCGATAAAGTACAAGCCAAGACCAGCCATAAAAGGCCAGGTCTTGGCCGACTTTATTGCAGAAGTCCCCGCTTCGCGGGAAAAAGAGTGCCAGGAAGAGGCTCAACCCTCTCCAGCACAAGACATTAACAATGTCTGGCGAATCTATACTGATGGAGCAGCCAACAACGAAGGTTCAGGCGCAGGGTTGAAACTAACTAACCCAGCAGGCCAAGAGTACACTTACGCTATTCGGCTGGATTTCCCAAGTACGAATAACGAAGCGGAGTACGAAGCATTCTTGGCCAGATTAAGAATTGCGCGTAAGATGGGGGTGAAAAACTTGGAAGCCCACGTGGATTCCATGCTAGTAGCCAACCAGATAAACGGGACGTACACGGCCGTGAACGACACAATGGCCCTGTACCTCGCACAAGCAAAAACCCTTATGCGCGATTTCAACGATTGCAAAGTTGTGCACATCAAGGGAAGCGAAAATAAATCTGCGGATGCGTTAAGCAAGCTTGCATCGTTAGCCTTCATCCACTTGGGAAAGGACATCCGTGTAGAACTTCTTGGAGAACCATCAGTCCCGCACAAGAAAATTTGTGTCATCCAAACCGGCACGGAAACATGGATGACGCCAATCATAAATTACCTTGCGACGGGTGTATTACCAGAGTCAAAGACACACGCAAGAAAGATACGCTGTAAATCACTGAACTATCAACTTGTTGATGACATACTTTACAGGCGTAATTTTCTTGGCCCACTCCTCAGATGCGTTGACGACCAAGATGCCGACTATCTCATAAGGGAAGTACACGAAGGCATCTGTGGAGTACACGCAGGTCCACGCACAGTTGTAGCTAAGCTAAACAACGCATGATACTTTTGGCCGGGGATGCACACGGATGCGCTAGCCTACATCAGAAAATGTAGGTCCTGCCAGCTCTACGCACCCAACACGCATCGCCCGAAGAACGAACTTGTTCCAGTCACTTCTTCATGGCCATTCCAGAAGTGGGCCATCGATGTTACAGGCCCATTTCCCACAGCAGCAGGGAATGTTCAGTTCCTAGTGGTAGCCATCGACTACTTCACCAAGTGGATAGAAGCAAAACCCCTAGCCCAAACAACCGCAAAACATATCAAAAATTTTATTTGGGAATTTATTATTTGTCGTTTTCGACTTCCACAGAATTTGGTGAGCGATAAGGCAACAACTTTGCTGATCAGAAGCTACAAAAGTGGCTGAAAGAGCTTCAAATCACCCACACCTTTACCTCAGTGGCACACCCGCAGGGTAATGGTGAGGTGGAAAGAGCAAACAAGAGCATCGTCGACGGTATAAAGAAAAGACTCTTGGAGCATAGATCCGGCTGGGTGGACGAAGTTCCACATGTCCTTTGGGCAAACAGAACGCTGAAAAAAGCAAGCACGGGCGAAACCCCGTTCAGCCTCACCTATGGCACTGAAGCCATGGTTCCAATCGAGATTGGTCTACCCTCACCAAGAGTCATAACTCAACCAGAAGACAATGATGCGGAAAGACGGTTAGACCTTATGCTAACCGAAGAGCGCAGAGACTTAGCCGCAGCGCGTGAAGAGAACTACAAGCGACAAATGCAAAAGTACTACAACACGCGGATGAAACTCTGCAACTTCAATGTCGGAGACTACATACTGCGTAACAACGAGGCTTCAAACCAGGAGCGCCCAGGAAAGCTGGCCCCGGCCTGGGAAGGGCCATACATTATTAAAGAAGTTCTGGGAAAGGGCGCATACCGGCTCGAAAGGCTCGATGGCACCTTCATCCCAAGAACATGGAATGGAGCTCAATTACGCAGATGCTACATGTAGATCAATTCCAAACTTGTAACGAACAGGCCTAGAGCCACTTCAAATGGAAATGATTCTCCTTATCACATTGATGTTGATAGCCTTACCTTTATACTTATGAACTGACCACACTGATATGCCGGCATTCACCGCATAAATAAGTGAGGAAGGAAGTAAGTCGTTGCGTGTGGAAAGCGGCACAACCCGCATAAACACAAAAACAGTAAAAATTTCTAAGGGGAAGATGAGGAAAACCTTCACGCAGGTCAGATTTAGATGAAGTTTGGTCATCCTACTAAGTGAAAGTGACGGTCCTACCCGCACAATCATGATAGAGGAAACAGAACATTAACCTATTATCTGACATGCGTCGAAAGGTTAACTTATTCAAAACACTTAGAAAATTGCTAAGTTAAACTAAAATATGCATGAGCAAATCATATAATGTTTACAAGGCAAGGCATTAACAAAACATTTATATTCATGATAAAAGCTGTTCAAACATTACAAAATGGCTAAGTATCTACCCGACTACAAAGAGTGCAAATCTATCCTAACAACTTGGAGGATTCTGAAGATTCAGGCTTCGGGACCACTTTCTCCAAACCCACTTGAACCCGCACCATCAGTCGGCTGCGGCGGTTCGAGGAAAGCTTTGAGAACAGCTAGCCCGTCATCAGCAGCCGCAACTTCATTAACCTTCTCCACAACCGAATGAGAGAAAGCAGCAAACTGGTTCACATCTTGGTCATAAGCAGCCTCAGTATCAACATCGTGTAAAGGAAATTTGGAAGGCGAGATGCCTTTCTCTGCAAATCCTAGGCCAAGTAAGAAACCAGCTTTCTCTCCATCCTCGTGAGAAGCGTTGAGGGCTGCGCTCATGGCATCATCATAGGACGTGTTCGCGAAAATTCGATGCACAACCTACAAAAAAAAAAAACTTTTCTAAGTATAAAAAGCAAAAAAGCAAAGAATAATTGAGCTATGCGTAGCTGCGGCAAAGCTTCTCGTAGAAGCCAATCCTTATTGGATAGAGCCTCTTGAAGGGTAGCGTGAGCTTGATCGCGTGCGCGTTCGGCCTCATTATTGTTTAAGTTGGCAAGCAACACTTCCTTGGCAGCAGCCTCCTCAACCCTTTTAAGCTTGCGCTTAGTGCGATCAAGCACACCCTTCTGATCCAAGAGCTCCTGTAGCTTCCTGGCGTCCTCCAAAGCCAAAGCCTCATGAGCCTGCTGAAGCTTCTCCAGTTTAGCCTTCAGCTCTTCATTTTCAGCGCGTAGAGGCTCAGCAACAGCTTCAGCTTTGATGGCCCTTTCGGTCGCATTACGCGCAGTTTCCTTGGCCAACCTAAGCTGTTCGTTAACAGCTTGAGTAGCCTTGGAACGGGCCTCATGCCTAGCTTGCATTTCGGCCTCAAGATCCTTGAAGGCCTTTTCTCTCTCGCAGCGGTTGTGGCAAGCTTCTTATTTTCCTCCCTCAGCGATCGCACCTGAGCCCCCTCCAAGCTACGCGCAGTCCTTAACTTATCGTTTTCACGACAAAGTAATTCGACACGCGGCTGCATCCGGGCGAGGAGAATTCGGAGCTCGGTGACAACCTACCTTCCTGGTAGCTAATCATTGCCTCCCCCAATGCACCACTTGGAGCGGCATGGCGCGCCCAATCGACGCAGTCTGCAGCTGTCCTTAGAGTTGTTCCTCGGCGGATATTCCACCTTGGAGCATACACCTCATTGGAATCCGAAACTGCAACAACAAAAAACAGTTAAGAAAAAATGACTAAGGATGGATAACAGGCTAAAGTAACTCCACGCACCTGTAGGGTCGATAACAGGCCGATAGCCGCTAAACCCATCACCCGAACCTAAAGGATATCCATCCAAGAGGTCAAGGAGATGGGAAGGAGGCAAAGATCGGACCCCCTCATCAACAGAGGTAAGTCTAGAGGTCCCAACTCCAAACATACCTGAAGAACTGGCCAAGGACGAGGTATTCGTTGACGCCGAACGTGACACTGTAGAAGCCACTAAGGTAGAGACCATCGGAGATGAACTCATTTGAGATGAACTCATAACCGTGGTAGCCGCTGCAGATGAGCTCACAGAAAAAGTCACCGCCGGTCCGGTGAATGACGTGGTAAATATGGCACTGACGGCCGGCGATGAAGTTGAACTGCTCAACGCAGCAACAAAAGTGGACGCCATCGTCGGCACAGCAGCCACGACAGACGACGTCATAACCGGAACAGTTGCTTCAACAGTATAAGCATCTGAACCAGTACCAGAAACAGGCGCAGCCGCCTGGGTCATTGCCTCGGATAGGTTGACCAAACCTATCGTCGTGGGTCCCGAACCACTTCCTCCCGCACCGCTCTCCTCAAAAACAGATAAGTCCACTCCTGCATAAAAAAAAACCAAAGATATAAAAAACAAAGGCGGAAGGAAATGCGGAAAAGGTACACAAAAAATATACTTACTGGTTTTCTTGATCTTGAAAGCCCTGACAGGCAGAGATGGACCCGATGAAACTGGCCTCTTCACGCCAGTCACCTTCGCAACGCTTGGCGGCTCGAAAGTGACAGCCGTTGTCTCAACCTCTGAGACAATGGTCTCGTCACCACCACCAAGGTTCCCTGCCGCCTCCTCACTTTCAGTATCGGAATCAGACTGATTCCCCAGGTCAACGAATGTAGCAACCTTCGTTTTGCCCTTCACGCCAGCCGCCTTCTTTTTCCTCACAATAAAAGGCCCATCTGCGGATCCCTCATCAGAAGATGACAAGATCAGAGGAATTCCAGCAGAAGTTTGAGCATGAAGAGGACGAGGATTAAAGAACTCCTTACCTGGCCGAGTGGCGCTTAAAATGTCATGGCCTGGCGGGTAGACCTCTACGAACCTATCCGCAGTCTTCTCCAAAATGGGCAACTCGTTCTCATCAAGGTCATGAGTACCCAACCGCGCGGGACCACCAGTCTCCCACGGATGCAAGAGCGACTGTAAGTCGTTCCCCTCTGAAGTAAAAATGATAACAATGTTAGAAGGAAATCCTAAACCAACATAAAAGACGGAGCATACCATAAGGAATATAGTTCAAACCGTATTCAAGAACGATGGGTATCTGCGGCGTCCCAGACCCGGCATCCTTCCACACGCGGCTCATCACAAGCATGACCATCCCAGACTCCGCGAAGCGATAAACAGGAGTCCGAATCTGGGAAATCTTGGTGAACCACTCCGTCTCCTGGTAATTGGAAGCCGGAAGATTAGGGAGTGCCCTCCCATTCTTGAACGTCATCGCAATGGGAATGACGCGAGCGGAAATGTAGAAAAATTCACGCTTCCATGAGCGAAGACTACGCTCAGTAGCGCAGATCTTCAAACCCTTGATCCGAGTGACAAGGGTATACCAACCCTGGATGCACCTCCAAGTATAGAAGGTCATCAGGCGGTCGACTCGAGGCTCGATATCCAAAATACGGCACACCCATTCGAAATGGCGAACCTTAGCAATTGCCATTGGGTGCACCTCTGTCAAATGAACACCGTGTTTCTCCAAAACACGGTATACGAATTTCGTTAATGAGAATCTTAGATTCCCATACAGGAAGAAAGAAGCGTAAACCCCTATCTTGCCCTTAGGGGCGTCGTATACCGTCTGGTTGGCCTCCGGAAACTCCGGCTCATAGGGCTCCAGCATAAATTTCTTGACGATGTAATGGTATACATCGACAGAAAGGGTACACTGACACTCGCCAGCAGTACTCTTATCGTCCTTATCGGACGTGAACGTCGGATTCTCGAGGTAAACGTCGGACTCCTCGACGTTAACCTCTGGGTCATGAGAAGAAGACATTTTTTAATGTTGAGGAAAGAAAGCGGTTTCAGGAGAATGCTCGCCGGAAAAGATGAGTATTCGCCGTAAATCGCTTAAAAGGAAAAGGAGAGTGAAGTGAAGATAATGGACGAAATACACCCTCTCCCCCTTATATACTCATCGCAATGAATGCGATGAATTTAACGCGGATGAGAGAGAAAGCGCAGGAGCAATGACACGGCGACACGTGTTGATAAAGCAAGCTGGCAACAGGTGTCGGAATGGCGCGTGTCATGAAACTCGCGCCCACGCGCCTGAAAAAGCGTCCTGATTGACCACATGCTGTCACGTCCTCATAACTTCCTGCACATCCTAAAACCGTCAGAAGACGCCAACGTCCCTTCAACCGTTTGGACTGTCCTTATCCTTTCACCAACTCTCCGAATTTCAAAAAGATTCAAAAAGATTCAAAAATAAGAGGGAATATACCCCCTTACCTTGGAAAGCAAGAAACCATAAGACAAGTGCGGGTACAGTGTCAAGGCGAAACCCTTCACATACTTAGCACTTGCAGGGAATTGAAACCAAGAAGATCGATCTTATGGGCCATGCTTGTGGAAAGAGAAATAACACCCCCGCATGGCGGGAACGTTCAGAACTAGATTGTTTGAAGCTTCAAGGTGGAATTGGTTGTTTAACATAACTGATCACTATGTCTAAAACTACCAAAACCTCGTGGAGAATCTACACAAGTGAAACTCAACGCTTCCGACTTTCGAAGAGGTTACACATCTACCCGCATCGTACCCAAAGATCAGGCAGAAAAGTCGGGAATTTTCTGCAAGTGACATTAGGAAGACCGCGGGAAGAATCCCCACGGAGAACCTTAAAAAACGAAAACCCCTCTTTAAAGCCCCTTGCTTAAAGTCTAAAAGTTCCCCTCACTTATTAACAATTCATGAGAAGAACAATGGACTGGGGGGACTTGAAGAGGTAGGTCCCCGCAAAGCCCAGTTGGACCCACAAGACTCACCTTGAAGAGGTACGTCTGCGCAAAGACCAACTGGATCCGCAGGACCCACCATGCTCAGAGAGATGAAGACCTTACACGCAGTAAGCCAGCTGTCCCCGCAGGAAAGCCTCCCTTGGTACAGTACCCTGCCTGTTCCTGCAGTTGTGGGTACAAGCCAAGAAGGTAGGCTAACCGCACTAACAGTAAGGCTACACGCATAAGGCACTAACTCTTATACTTCAGCAATGTCACCTGAAGAAGGAATGAGCAGGGCGGGAATATTCCCGCCCAAAAGAGCCAGTCCGTACGCTTCTAGAAGATCTTTTGTACTATACCTACCAAGGTATGGACAAATGGACAAGATCCGACAAAAGCAACCCATGAACCAATCACAGGGTGACAACTCACTGACAATAGTACGAGGAGGAGCACGCTCCAGTACAACATGTCACTATTAGCCGCTGCCTACCCACCAACTCCCATCGTGACACGAACGTAGCCCATAGTTGGTGGAAAAGGAATATTATATACAGCTGGTCATACCTGCTTGGAAACCTACCTTCGGCTATAAATACTCCAACACCTTGGAACGGTATCATCATCTTCTCTCTAGCTATTTCTCTCTATATATACTTATATTCAGAGCAACCTAGTCTAAATCTCACCCCGGAGGGTGGTCACAAAGAGGAACCCCCCCCCCCCCTTCTCAGTGACGAGCTTACGGTGTCTGTTTTGCAGGTTGAGAAGAATAACCATCTTTGTCGGACCTAACCCTCGCGGGAAACATCTACTTAACCCTAAGATTATCCTTAATCTGTCGGGGTCACTTAGTGTTTCTTTAGCAACCTAGAGAGGCGATGAATAGATTATATATGTCCAATGTTTGTGTAAATTCTTAGTTTGAAAATGTTTTTCAATAATCTTTGTAGTTTTGAGGTCAATGTTATATTGGACGAACTAAGTGAAAAATCAACACAAAGACGTAAAAGATTTATAGTGGTTTCGGTGGAACAACATTAGGACCAGCATTAGTATTACCAGATTCGGTTAGATCGACATAAAACAATTGGCAATATCATTTTAGGCGTATTACGACTTTTATATTTTGAGTTTTCAATGTTGATATGGCAAGTACCGATACCATAACAAATCGAATCAATACCAACCAAATTTCTATTGCTTTTGAAGGGGAATCCCACTTGTTACCGTGAAAAGCAAATGTGTATTATTATTACTTTTGAAGCAAAACAATCTATATGGTTAAAAGAAAAACGAAATTTAGCATATCTTACTATTTCTCATATAATCTTACTAATCTGTTAAAGCTACACAATGTGCAGTTGTGTACACATGTCATTCACCTAGCTTGTCTATTAGGATTCCATGTCATCAACTTTTCATGTATTTAATTTCCACATGTTCACAATTTAATTTTTAATATAATAATTGACCGTAACAACTTTCCTTTCACAAGTTTTGGTAACTGATTTTAATTTTAATAAACCAATTAAATATTTAAACATGAACATTAAAAAGCCTAATAAACATTTTTATTTTCCTCTCTCTCTCTTTTTCTCTCTCTCTCTGTAACACCCCGGCCTCTCGTACCACCAATATTGTCCGCTCTGCCCACGAAGAGCTCACGGATTTGTTTTTGGTTGCCCAAAACGCGTTGGTGATGTTAAGAGGCAGAACATTACTTATGAACCAAGGATCTCTCTTGTCCACGGCCGATGTGGGATAGCCTAAGAGTGGGACGATGTTGTGTTTGCCAAAGGTGTTACTCTCTCTCTCTCTCTCTCTCTTGCGGTTTAGGCAATTCTCCCTACGGTTATCTCCCTATTGCCGGTATAATATTTCTTCTACGCTTATGTTCGATTCTCATGTATTTTTATTATTGTTCAATGTTCGATTAAGGGTTATAGTATTATATCTTTTCCTTCTGTTTGAGTTTTTAATAATTTTTTTACACCATTGCTTAATTTGATGTTCATATAATCTATGGTTCTACATCAAAATCCAATGTTAAATGAACATGTTGAAATCTCTGTAACTGCTCCATATTCCCAACAATGAATTGTTAATTTAGGTGGTAATTACAATTATTCTCTTAAATATGGTTGATGTAGGTGGTAATCGGAATCATCTCTTCAATAATCCGGTTATATCAATTGGTAACTTATACAAAACCAAAATATGCGTTTTCATTTATTAATTTAGCACATATATTATAAAAATATTATACAACATTAATTGAATTTTATTCATTTCAACTTATGGCGTTATAACTTGGTAGATTAGCTAATTGCCTAGAAGGAGTATTTGATGGAAAACAAGTTTGTTATATTAATGAGTTTGTTTTGGTAATGATAAATGTGTCTTAGTTATTAACTTACGATTATTTATTTATTTATTTATTTTTGTAGCTTACACAATTTATGTAAGTTAATATTTTTTTTATATGTTAAAACTTTGTTTTGATAGTTAACATGTGTGAATTTTATATAAAAATTCTATCAATTGTTAACATGTGTCTGAAGGTTTCTTTTTAATTTTATTTTTACATAATTTATTTTCCAGGTTTTTTATAGAATTCACTTTTAAGTTAAAAATTAATGATTTGATAATTTTATTTAAATTTCAAATTAAGATGGTCATTATAATTATATTTAATGTGTTACTTAATTTACAATGGTTTGTTGCTTAATGTTTGTTTAATATTAATAACATATTTAAACACGATTAAACATGAAATTTGACCATTTATCAACAAACTTTATTTGAAACTTTACTTTGACCGTTAAAATTTGTCAATGATATTGTAAATTTATAACAATTGTTTGTGAATTTTTGGTATAATATAAACAACCATAGGTTATTTGGCTGAAAATACCGATTATTAATTTCAATCTTGTATTCAAAATTCAAATTAACATTCTCAGTATAATTCCTTTAATTTTAATGTTACTGAAAATATAATTCGATTAATATTGATAACATATTTAAATCCGGTTAAATACGGAATTTGACCAATTAGAAACAAGCTTTAAAAGCTTTGCATAATCTTATATTTGATCATTGACCATTTTTAATTGTGTTTAAATGTCAAAACTATTTTCTAAAATAAACCCCATTTTATTACTTCAAAAATAAAAAATTCTTTCCATCATTTTTGGAATTGACTAACTAACCAAATTGATCTTAATATATCTAATTATAAAGTCATTAAATGTCTCTAAAACAAAATTTAAAATTAAAATTCTTTTATAATAAATTGTACATTTTTTATTACGATTTTTATATAATTATATGTCTTTCTATAAAATTTTGAAGTTAGTTTTTTTTTATTTCTTTCAAACACAATTTATTTTGTTGACCTATTAATTCAAATTTTGAAAATCTTATTATATATGGATAGGAGGAACCTAACTGATTATAATAATTAAAATATTAGTTTACTTATATTTAACACATTCCTGTATTTAGTATTTAAATTTTAATTAATTTAATCATAATTTCAAATTGGGTTTCCTTATTTTCCCCATCACAATTTATTATATTGACTTTTAGTTAAAAATTAGAAAGTTTTTAATTATTTAAAATCATACACTGATTTCCCAATTTCCCAAATTTGGTATAATATTAGTCAAACAATAATAAACTGATTTAACGTATTTATGGCTATCAATCAATATACTAAAAAAATATAATTCATTTTAAAACTTTAAAATCTGTAATTTTATAATATCTGACTTTGTCTAAATATGTTAAGTTTAAAAGTTTAAACACCTAATCAATTAACTTTATAAATTTGGAAACAAATGTTTATATCTTATAAATTGTTTAAATGCCCTTTTAAAAACCCATAAATTTTGGAAATAAATGTTTGTTTAATAGGTTTGACTAACTCATTAAGTTTTAAACAGTTTCACCATAAAAATAAATATTTCCTCAAAATAGAATAAAAACTTTTATTACTATTCATTTAAAATTATTTATAGAAATTATTAATATCAAAATCTTTTAATATAACTTCTATATGCAATCTAATTAAAAAAATATTTAATTTCTAACTAATTCATATTCACTTTTCATTTTTATTAATTTTGCAGTAATTTAAGATATAACTTATGGTATTGTTTGAATTTTTAACTAATTTGAGGTGTTGTATTCATATGTTTCGGTATTTTACTGGTTCCAAGTTGCTTTGGATAACACAAACATCATCAATGTATGCTTTTTCTAATTATGTTTATATAGAGTTTTTCTTTTTATTAATTAATTTTCTTATCACTAATTGTTTATTTTTTTTCTAATGTATATGTGTTGAATTTACATAATGTTTAATTTTATTGTATTTCAGTTATTGTGTATGAGACATAACATTTTGGATGTTGATTTTAATTCGATGATTAAATTTTAATTAATATGTGTTTTTTTTTCTCATGTTTTAAGTTATAAAGATGTTTTAACTTTTGTTAATCTTTGTATGTTATTGTGTATGAGACATAACATTTTGGATGTTGATTTTAATTCGAGATTAAGTTTTAATTAATATGTGTTTTTCTTTCTCATGATATAAGTTATAAAGATGTTTTAACTTTTTATTTATTTTTGTTAGTTTTTGTATGTTTTTGTATTTGGATTGAAACAACAATTTAATGTCTCAAAATTAATGTAAAAGTATTTTTTTTATATACATTTGACATTTGTATTTTACTAAATTATAATATATATATATATATGACATTTTTTAAATATATTCCACCAGTGGGTAACATGTGCACTATCAGGGGCGGACCCACATGAAATCTATCGGGGTCCCGGGATACCAATGTTTTTTTAAAATTTACTTAGAGACGATATATGAAATTCTGTAAGAACCAGATAAAAATTAATACTTGAAACACATACTGTTAAGGCTGAATTGATCTAGTAGAAAGTCTCTTATTTTTCCTTTGAGTAGTTGCAAGTTTAAGCCTCACCATACATTGTTTTTTGTTTTTGTTTTTTTCTATATCCTAGTCAATATTAGTTATTTAATTAGGGAATTTGTGTTTTTTTCGTTAGTTTCTCTCATATAGTTATTATCACCATGCAGCAGATATAATGGTAAGATGGGTTTTGCATATTTTTTTTTATAATTTATCTTGTGTATGTTTGTTATAATTAATAATTTATTTATGTTAGAGTTAGTTTTTCATGTTTGGTCATGTATGTAAGACCATATATATAGTTTACGTTTATTTTATTCGGGTATGAATAAATATAAGGATTAAAAGTTTATGTTCTATTTAGTTTCTAATCTAGATTCTTTCTACTTACTTGTTTCCCATGACACAATATTTTCGAGTTTTATTATGTTCATCGCCTCGACCCGACCCGAGTAACGACCGGCCCGAAAATTTTGTAAACCGAAAAAATTGGGACCCCATTGGCAAAAAATAATGGGCCCGTCACTGGGCATTATCCTAGTTGAGAATATAGTAATAGACATAAAAACTAAGTTGGTCATTATTTTTTGTTTATGGGGTTGCGACATAGTTTGTTGTCCGCTTACCTGCCTCTTTATTGTAATTAGATTCTTTATATTGAATATATGAAATCTAAAAAAAATGAAAGGTTAGCAATAGAAGACATGTCTACTCTAGTGGACTAGACCGCCCGCCTACAAGCTCGAAGAGGGGAGGATATATATCAATCAACGCGAATAAGATTATTATCGCATGATATCGATCTTATGAAATTATTGATGTCTTAGACAGAACCTCACTCTTGTTATATATGGTTCACATATGACATATGAATAAGCAACACAACCAGGGGATTAGACCTTACAATAAGGCGTTAATTCTGTTACAGATGCATGGATGCATGCATACACGCTGCTACAGGAAAGATTCAAAGGAATATTTCCATGTCTTATTAACAACCTTTAGACTGATCAGGGGATCCCATGTGATGGTGTGACCACTCCTACCAAAAATAGTTGCAGTCAGAAAGAATACAAGCTGCATGAGCCAAAACATTTTTTGAAATAAAAACTTGTAGAAAGGTTGTAATGTATCACAATGAGTTTTCCATTTGGACTCTTAAGCATTTATAAACCTAGAAAAATGTTGGTATGAGCAAAACATGTTGGTGTTTTGCATCCAAAAACAACACGGGTTTTCTTTTTGGCATGTGATTAGAAAAATCATAGGTAGTTTTCAAAGGTGATATGGTTTCTTGCAATCCGTTTGTTCTCAACATATAATTATAATTCAATGATTTTCTTTTTCATTTTCTTTTCCAATAACTCATTTGACATAATTTTATTTTATTTTTACAAAGTTGTAATATTTAGTTTTTTAGAAAATATTAATTTACTGCTTTGTTAAAAGAGATATTGGTCAACGGCCGTCTGGCGTGGCATGTGCATTTTGTAGCGGCTTGAAATTCTTTTATGTCCATGTCATAACCCACTTGAAACCATTCAAAGTTAACTTCTATATTTCACACTTTTTTTAAACATCTCAGCATCTACCTTGGGTCACCAACAAAGTAATCATTTATTAGAACTTTACGAGTCCCTTCTCGATAACAGCGCACAAAGTTCTTTTGTAGCTTCGGGCCACCCTATCAAGAAATTCAAGAGTAAAGTTGGACGAGCTGTGAGACATTGAACCCACCATTAAATTTTAATAATTTTATTTTTTATTATTTTATTTCTTTTGTAAAGAATTTTAAGTTATAGTATAGTATAAGAAATGTACGACAAAATAGATATTTTATCCAACGGTCAAAAGACCTTTAGCCAACGTTCATCTCGCCCATGATGGTGATCACGAAAACCCCCATCTAGCCTGTGATACATCGTAGATACTGGTCGAATTCACGTCAGTTAACCATCGCAACGCCTGTGGTTTTCTTTATGTTCAAAATTTTCATGATGTTATTTTTCTGCGTTTACTCATTTATGTTTATAATTTAGGGTCCATACTAACTGATTGTAACCCAATGTCATAACCTGATAACGATCGAATTTGAGTCGACTTGCGGCCGTATAATGATGGTTTTACTATTCGACTACACGTCGTTTTATACATGTGTTTAACCATTAGTTGGACGAGTGTTAATAGTATTATACATGTTTACTTATTTTGGTTTTATTGTCATTGTCGTTCGAACCTAACTAGTACTGACAAAATACACGCGATTCGTCAACTCGCAACTAGTAATGCGTAAGCCGCTATAAAAATATGATGGACCTTCCGACTAATGAATCCGTTCACAAGAAACACACATCCGATTACGATTTGATATAGTTGAACACAATGATAGTTAAAATCTGAACATTCCCGAGTAGTATCAAATTTGTTTTTTTTTTTTTTTTAATTGCATTTTAGTTTCGTATGTAATTATATGTTTTTAAATATAAATGGAAAAATGGGTTTAAGTGATTAAATGATGGGTACCTGTGTGAAAAATGGGCCGAAGTGGGTACATGTTCATATGATGAAAAGACGTGGCCAACTATGATTAGTGGTTTTCAATTTTCAAGTGATGTGTGTTAATTCCTTATACCATACCATTTGTATGCATAACTTTTCATCCATAAATTTAATGCGCCAAGGAGCGTCTAGTTAGAGTTATGATATTTTTCAAACAGAGAGCATAGTCACAACTTTTCACTCGTGGGCGTTATGCGCCACGTAACGCCTAGTCACTTTACACTTTTCTATTTTATTTTTACTTTATTGAGAATAATCAAATAATAATAAGTTATTAAATAAATATTACATTAAAATAAAAAAAAACTACTCGTCTCCATCGTCTTCACCTTCGTCGTCTTCATCGTCTTCACCCTCGTCTTCGTCGTCTTTACCATCGTATTCATTGTTGCCCTCGTTTTGATTCTCATTTTCACCTGCAAACGCCGATTCATCCAAAGATGTTGGACCAAATCCCCCTTTAGTGCGTTATGTATCTCTCTTGACCGCACGAAATACGAGTTTTCGAGTCTTTGCTCCATAGCTACTGAA
Organism: Bidens hawaiensis; assembly: GCF_021521415.1. Classification (NCBI taxonomy): domain Eukaryota; kingdom Viridiplantae; phylum Streptophyta; class Magnoliopsida; order Asterales; family Asteraceae; genus Bidens; species Bidens hawaiensis. The sequence goes on from NW_027494736.1 coordinate 140,349, forward strand.
ATTCGTAGTGGATCCGAGTCTGGTATGAAAGTTGGACATATCGTTGTTCCCTCGTCTTCGATGATCATGTTATGTAATATGATACACGCATACATAGCCCTTTTCATTCTTTCTAAAGACCATACACGGAAAAGATTTTTTAACAAAATGCCAGCGTTGTTGACAGGGGCGAAGCTATATGGGGACTGGGGGTGGCCCCGGCCACGGCCGTTTTCTCCTTTATTAGGGTAAATTTCGCGATTTTTCTCGAAAATTTTTATAGGTATTAAGCGCGGTCACCCCAATGTATTTTTCCATAATGCTACCGGTCACTACTGATTTTGTTTTTAAATATAATACCCCATCATTTGTTTTTTTTTCTAAAACCTCGCAATATTTATAAACAAAAGTCACAAAACAGTAGTCGAATAATAAAAGATTTGTTTTTATAAATATTTTAGGTCTTTGCAATTCTTCTTCTAGGTATTCACCCTTAAGGATGAGATTGGTACCGTATCGGTGCCGGTGCCAATACCAAAATATTTAGTTCGATACTGGTATTAAAGGTAAAATTTAAGATATGCCGGTACCAAAACTAAAAATTTTGATATCTATTCGGTACCGACGGTACCAAATCTGTACCGATTTCGGTACCGGTACCGGTATCGATACCGAATTTGCTTGTCTCTACTCACCCTTCCTCTCGCATCATCATGAATATTATAGGTCTTTGTTGGTTAAAAAATTATTTTGTTTTTTTAATTGTAAGAACAACTGTTTAAATAAATGAAGAAAAATAAGATATATAGATTTCATATTGTTTGATCCGACTCGACCCGAATCAAATCACCGACCCGACCCAAATCACCGACACCAACCGAATCGTCGACCCGAAAATTTTTGAGTTTGTGATTTCGGTCACCCCCGTGACTAAGCCCAAGCTTCGCCACTGGTTGTTGAAGAACCCCAAAACACCTTTCGATATCCTTTCTCGCAAACTCTTGTACTTTCTTAAAATACTGTATTTTTTCATCCAACGGGTCTCTGAATGTTTTCACGATAATCGCATACTCTAAATATATTCCATCACCCAAATAGTACCCATGATAGTAAAAGTTATTGTTAGCCCAAAACGAAGCGACGGGAACGGTCCCAGATATGTAACTCTCCATCATAGGCGACTATTCTAAGACGGTTATTGTTTTGGTGAAAAATCACTCAAGGATAATGTAACCAAATTTGTAAAGTAAGGTTTAGTTCTTTGAATGATAATAACAATTATGAAACGATTGAAGGTAAGAACACAATGATTTGTTGCGAGGAAAAGACCTTGATCTTGGTCGGATCGCCGGCACAAAAACCCCGGCTGATAATAAATCGTCTATCACCTCTTTATTAATCAATAAAATGAGAATACAAGGTTGGAGATTACGATCAGTGTTTACAATCATTCTAAGTGTGTGTGTGTGTGTTGCTGGACTCGTCTCCGCGAATGTAGCTGGTGTACTATATATAGGGTGTGTTGTGTAACGTGCCTTAACTGATCATAACTCAATCAAGTTATAAATAATTAAGATAATAACTAAGTTTCCTAAAAATTTGTCATTATCTCACTATAAACGTAACAGCCACTTTGACCACGTGTTCCAACACTTAGGCTGCGAAATAGGGGTTAGACCAGGTCTCTTAGCCTTTACATCTGTCAAATATAATGTTATACAAAGAGAACAACCGTTAGTTAATAATAAGTACCGAGGATCCTTGATCCTGACAAGATCTGGAACACATGCTAAGGATAACTGATCCAGAAATATGCAGGAGAACGTATCCAAGAGTCAAATTTCCGTGCCCTAACTGTTATGTCATTATTTGTAAGGCCCCGTTACCGGTGCCTCACATTTGGACGTTGGATTTACTCATTCACATAGTTCTAGTCATCAGAGTTAATAAAAACATTCGCGGAATATAAAAACTTTCATAAACATTACATTAATACATAACTTGTCTTAGAATAAACACCTTGTCTTTCAAAATAATATAATATTAAACATAAACGTCTTCTGATGCCAGCCTCTTATTCAATTCCACGTGTTCCCCTCAAGCGAGCTGTCTCATTCTTCTCACCTGCGTGCATACTAAAAGTCAGCTATGCTGAGTGAGTTCTAGTTAATAACATAACATACTTTACATACATACTTACATACATACGTACTTTCATTCATAATTCAAATTCTACTTTACTCTATTCTATTCTGCCTCGGATATTATTAGGGTCCGGTCCCTTTTTCTGCCTTGGATATTATTAGGGTCCAGTCCCTTTTCTGCCTCGGAAATTATCAGGGTCCGGTCCCATTTCTACCTCAAGATTATTAAAGGGAATGGTCCCTTTTCTGCCTTGGATATTATTAGGGTCTAGTCCCTTTTCTACCTTTCTATCTCTTACATTCATAACATACATACATATCAATTATATCTCATACATAGCATTACCACTTGACAGCACGTGCAATATCCGAAGATCGTTCACGTACCGACAAGCAATCGTTCTTACAATTCACATAATCACATAAGGCATACACTTATCACTTTAGGATAGATGTATTAACAATCACATCGAGTATGCACACAGCCCCGAAAACATAATACATAAATGGGGCTAGAAACTCACCTGGATTCGGTTGCGCTCGCCATTAATCGTAATCCCCTTATTTAATTGAGCACGGCTAAATGCTAAATATATTTTCATGTATCAACTAACTATTGCTACTCGTATCGTATTTCTATCTTTATATAACCCACAACGAACGGGGGTCCGGGGGCAGTGCCTGGCTGGGTTTAAGCTGCCAGGTCAGCTTGGAAAAATTTTATTAACTGTCTTAACACATTTTCCATTAACGTTTTAAATTATCTTCTAAGTTGGGCTTGCTTAATTAGAATATGACTCAACCATCTGCGGCTTAATTAGATTAGATCCAATTGTCCATTATGTACCTGGGCCCAACCGGGTTCAGGCCCAAACAGAAATTGGGCCAGCAGAGAACTCTTGGCAGAGAACCCCTGCTTGACCGAGAACCTATGTTGACCCAAGCTCATACCCGACCGAAAACCCGTATCCGACCGAGAACCCTGTGGCCGAGAACTCATTGGGCGAGAATCTGTTTTGGCCGAAATCTCAGGTTGACCGAAAACCACATGGTTGACCACGGATTCTCAAATTTGGCCGATAACCCTCAGGTCCAATGTTTTTAGTTCATTTCTCCATTCTAATCATTTTTACTCATCACTGTTAACTGTTTTATGGTTTATAACCAGAATTTCAACTACCCTTTAATTGTTTTGCACCTGCCACTATGCCAATATCTAGATCTAATTCGTTTTAGGCATAAAGTTTGGACCTTTATAAGTTTAAAGCGTTCTAGGCTAGATCTAGGGTTCACTTGATGAACCGTTCATAACCTTAAGCTAGCAAATGTCCATTTTAGTCATCAAGTTCGCAACTTCATAAAACATCTAGACCTGATCTAGTCTATGTTCAACTTTCATGGCTAACCGTTCATAAAAATGTAACCTTTAAACGTAAAGAGCATACCTTTAGACGTTTGGTAGGTCACGACTAGCTTGATTAAGGACCTGGATCGTGTATCTAGGATCTACCAACAAAAGTCTTGATTTCGGTCTCGGTTCTTCTTTCTCTCCTTGCGGCCGCAAATTGGAAGGGTTTGTGTGTGTGTTATGGAGGCGTAGGGAGAATAAGATGGATAAGATGGATGTAAATGGAAAGATTTAGGGTTTAAGGGTTTTTTTATACTCCCTTAAAGCCATGGACCTAAGGCCCATCTTTCCTTTTTAGCCCATGATTAATTCCCTTAATTAACCTACTTATCTATCCATCTTTGTTATTTTATTATTTACCCAACAACTTAAGAAAATTTTTCCATCATAAGAAATAATATGTAAAATATTATTATTTGAAAATTCGGGATGTTACAAGTCTTCCCTCCTTAAATAGGTTTCGTCTCCGAAACCTAACTATTACACGAACATATTAGGGTAAAACTTGCGCATCTCATCCTCAGCTTCCCAAGTAGCATCTGATCCCTTGCGGTGCTTCCATATCACTTTCACTAAGGGTATAACCTTATGACGAAGTTGCTTCTCCTTGCGATCAACAATCTTTATGGGCTACTCAATGTAGTTCAGCTGCTCATCAACCTCGATGTCCATCAGTGGCACGTGAGACGTGTCATCAGCTAGACATTTCCTCAAGTGAGAAACATGGAAGGTTGAATGAATTCCTTCTAACTCTTCTGGAAGATTCAGCTTATAAGCCACCTCACCCACGCGATCTATAATCTTAAACGGTCCAATATACCTCGGACTCAACTTTCCTCTCTTTCTAAAACGGATAATCCCTTTCCAAGGCGAGACCTTAAGCATCACGTTGTCACCAACGTTATACTCAATCGGTCGTCGCCGCTTATCAGCATATGATTTCTGTCTGTCTTGAGCAGCTTTCATTCTGGCTTTAATCTGATCGAACTTTGAAGATGTCTCTTGAACCACTTCTAAACTTCCCATTTCCTTCTGGCCAATCTCACCCCAACACACCTGGGTTCTACATCGTCTACCATAAAGCATCTCAAATGGTGGCATACTAATACTTGAATGGTAACTGTTGTTATAGGAGAACTCTGCCAGATGCAGGTGATCATTCCAACTTCCACCAAAGTCTAAAACATAAGCACGTAGCATATCCTCAAGGGTTTGGATTGTCCTCTCGGACTGCCCATCGGTTTGAGGATGATATGTCGTACTGATGTTTAATCTTGTTCCCATTGCTTCATGAAACTTCTTCCAAAACCTAGAAGTAAACCGGGTATCCCTATAGGACACGATCGATAATGGTACACCGTGCTTTGATACAACCTCTTTTATGAACAAGCTTGCTAACGTTTTTAACGAGATTGCCTCTCGTATAGGCAGAAAGTGAGCACTCTTAGTCAAATGGTCCACAATCACCCAGATGGTATCATGGTTCTTAGCTGTACGGGGTAGCTTAGTTATGAAATCCATGGTGATGTGTTCCTATTTCCACTCAGGTATCTCAAGCGGTTGCATTTTCCCATAACGCTTCTGATGCTCGGCTTTGACTTGTAAGCAAGTTAAGCACTTACTAACATAATCCACAACGTCATTCTTCATTCCAGGCCACCAGTAATCTCTTTTCAAATCTTGGTACATCGTTGTAGCTCCAGGATGAATCGAGTATCTTGATTTATGAGCTTCATCTAAGATTCGACCTCTAAGATCTCCATGGCGTGGAATCCACATACGGTCAAATCTAGTCTTAACACCATGAGTGTTTTCCATCAGCTCATCTTGCTGGCCATAAATCCTTTCTTTCTTTACTAACCCTTCATCTACTAACACCTCTGACTGTACCTTGATAATTTCTTCAAAAAGACTTGAGTTCATAATCAGCTGGTATGACTTCACTGTTGCAAGGACTTCCTCATTCTTACGACTTAGCGCGTCGGCGACCGCATTAACTTTACCAGGATAGTATTTGATGTCACAGTCATAATCCTTAATCAACTCCAACCATCTTCTCTGTCTCATGTTCAATTCCTTCTGTTCGAAGAAGTACTTTAGACTCTTATGATCGGTGTAAATGGTACACTTAGTACCGTACAGATAATGTCTCCATATCTTAAGAGCATGCACTACAGCTGCTAGCTCTAAATCATGCGTCGGGTAAGTACTCTCATGAACTTTCAACTGTCTAGACGCATAGGCTATCACTTTCCCCCGTTGCATCAACACGCAACCTAACCAACGATGCGAAGCATCAGTGCAAACTACCAAGTCCTCATCACCATCGGGTAAAGCAATGATTGGAGCTTGCGTAAGTCTCTAACTCCTGAAAAGCTTCTTATTGAAACTTACCCCAACTGAATACTATCGACTTTCGGGTCATACCGGTTAATGGTGCGGCTATCTTGGAGAAACCTTTGATGAATCTCCTATAGTAGCCAGCTAACCCTAAGAAGCTTCGTATATCAGTCAGATTCTGTGGAGTCTTCCACTTAGTTATTGCTTCAATCATAGCTGGGTCCACGGTAATCCCTTCAGGATTAATCACGTGACCTAGAAATTGCACTTCTCGCAACCAGAACACGCATTTCGAAAACTTAGCATACACCTTCTCTTTCTTCAGAATCTTCAATACCTCTTTCAGATGCTCAGCATGATCAGACTCGCTCTTTGAATAAATCAATATATCGTCGATGAAGACAATAACTGACTTATCCAACATTGGCCGACACACCCTATTCATCATGTCCATAAATGCTGCAGGAGCATTTGTTAGACCGAATGACATCACGAGAAACTCGTAGTGTCCATACCGCGTTCGGAACACTTTCTTAGGGATGTCTGCCTGTAACATCACGGAAATTTTGGGCCAAAGATGACAAGTTTTCAAAGTTTTGGGATCAATTCTGCCAAGTTCCAAACTCTAAGGTTGAAAATGAAAAATCTGTTTTCTTGTCCTATCGCGCTACGCGATGGGGACAAAAGCTCAGCCCATCGCGATACGCGATGGGGCTTGGTCAAACCTTCTGGAAGGGTCAACAGCGATACGTGATCGCTGGTTGAACCCCCGTCATCGCGTATCGCGATGACGTGGTCTGACACGTTGTGACACCCGTGCCACGTGGCACACGGTGGCATCGTCTGCCGCCACGTGTCACCACGTGGCAACACTTCCGCCACGAATTGCCACGTGTCGCCACGCGGCGTAACGCCAGCCACGTGTCGCCACGTGGCAGGTCTACTGGGTGACTGGCCAGGCGTACGTCGCGCTACGCGACGGGCCAGCCAAGGAACCCATCGCTTACCGCGATGGGATTCAAAATCTTGCCTATAAATAGCAAGGTCCGGGTCTTCATAATCCACACCAAAATTTACACATACTACTCTCTCTCTAACATATCTCTACACCTCGAAATACGTGCCACCGATTCACCTCGAAAACCGTGTCCGATTCCCCGATAATCGTGCCATACCTCAATACTCGTGCCATTCCCCGACGACGTGTATATCAAGAAGGCGATACTATTACGACGTCCCGACAATTGTCTCGAAGTGCGTGCCGTGAAGTGTTGGTTCCTCGAGAAGCGTGCCAAAGTAAGGAGAAAGATTGTACGAAGAAGGAGTGTTGATCAAGCGGTGTAGAAGTGTTGCTCGAGTATCTAGGGATTTTTAAATCAAGTAAAGGTAGATATAATGCCCGACTAAAATAATAATAAAATATTATAAAGGCTTAAAACCCTAAGTCGGAATTATACTCGATGCTTATGAAAAGAAAATAAATAACAAAGAAAAGAGAAGAAAGAAATATAAAAGTGTATATATGTGTGTGTGTGTGTGTGATTATATATATAATTCTTTGTTATAAATATTATTTAAGTAATAATGAGTATTCTTAAATAATAAAGAAAAGAATACGTTTCTTAAAGAAAAAGAAACGTAGGGTTTTTATAATAAACTAAAGGTTTATAAATATTACTTTTTAACTAAAGGTTTTAAAGTAAAAGAATATTGAACTAAATGTTCATCGAGATAAATAAAGACTAAAGGTCTTAAGCCGGATTGTATATCCGACTAATAAAATTTATACTCTTACTATAGGTGTGAGATAGCAAGAGAAAGACTCACGGACGGTGTTGGAAGTCGATCCCACTTGAAAAGGTGAATACGCCCCACTTTTACAAACTTGTTTTCAAACAATCAAATGTGTTATGTGTAAAACTTTACATGAGACTAAGGGTCTCTAAAAACATTATGAATAAGAGTAAAAGCCTAGCCCTCAGGCTGTAGTATACGTTTGTCTGGATCCTTACATATGTGGTTAAATGCGGTGGGCACATCGCACCACGCCTGGTCACGACCTCCAGCCACGATGGGCCGAACCAAAGTATGTTCGAGTGAGAATGACCTTGTGTATATTTATGGTACCTAAGTACGTCGAAACGCTGCGGTGTTTGCTGAGGTGATCTAGTGTAGAGACTCGAGTTTATAATGATATTGTTTTAACTTTGTTATTCCTAAGCCAAGATGGGCCGAGGCTTGCGTAACCCTCGAGGGGTAACGAAGTAAAAGAAAATATTTTAGTCTCAGCATATTCACCAGCAATCATTGCTGACGTATTTTTATAACATTTTGCAGGTAACCAAGAATAGAGCTTGAAGGACTAAGGGCTTAAGAATCCGATGGCTCGGATAATTTTGTTTAAATATTAACATATGATGATTTTTGTAAAACAAGTAAACAAGTAAACTTAAATGGAACTCTCGTTCCATCTTTTGTAATGTAAATATTTAACTTTAAATCCACATGTTTTATAAAGTCTTCCGCTAATAACCCGTAACTCTGATTTATTTACAAATGTGGTACCAACTGTTGGGTCGCACTCCTAGGCCTAAGATGGGGGTGTGACAGGTTGGTATTAGAGCCATCGATCTTAGCGAATTGGGTATCATAAAACAATACCCAAGCTTCGATCCAAGTATAGGAAATAATTGATTACTTGTTTTAGGGATAAGATAGGCTAGTAACCTTTTCTTTCCCTCTCTACATTCTAAACCACCCATCAAAGATGTCTTATGAAAAATTAATGGAGTATTATGATCGTGAAGCAAGAAGAGCAAGAAAATACTACAAATTCCCAAAGGACATCATGAGTGAAGATTATTTCGAGGCTTTCTTCAACCGAGACCAATACATTTAACGACCCAAACCAATATACTTCCCTAGAACTGAGCGTTGTCCAATTAAATTACCCGATAGTCCACCGAAACAAATAATCGACCCACCAAGGCACTCAAGCTACCATTCACCAACAATGCCCATATAACATCCCTCTGAAATACCTATGTACCACCCATCGGATATCCCCACTTACCAACCATCGGAGATACCGCAGTACTTTCCTACTGGATACTTACCAAATCCACACCCATCTTATGCCTTCCTTTCAAATCGACCAATATAGGAAGAACCAAGATCCCAATCCTCCGACTGGATGCAGTGCCACTCTGACCCACGAAGGTGGCTTACCGGAAGTTCCACCATGAACGAAGTCAACTCGCAACCCAACAATGGCAAAGGGCCGTCCCGCAAGCCCAAGATGAGGGTAATGATGCCCTACGAAAGTTTCAAAATGCCCTCAATGGTGAATGAAACTACACAACCCATGGAGGAAGAAGAACCTATGGAAGAAGAGGAACCAGAGGAGGAAACAGACCCCGAGGAGGAATTTCACAACAACCCAAATGAAGAGTTGACACCGGTGGAAGAACCATTCCCTCAACAAACCCCAAGTTATGGTTCTGTTGACCCCTACATGCAATTCCTTCAAGAGCTCAAGGGCAAAGCATCGTCAAGCTTCCCATCGTACACAGGTGAGACCCCTTCAGTTGAAGAACATGCAAATGAGATACGAGAGCAGAATGAGGCTACCGACACTTTCTTCAACTACCAATCTGATGTGACTGCTTCCCCATACCCAGATCCAAGGAATCATTTTGACGTGGTCATGATGGGATACCATGATCCACCACCCCGATATGGTTATCCCAATGACATTCCGCAGTCACAAGAGGAACATCTGGATCGATCTTTACACGAGACCGATGATTTGGGAAAGAAGATTGCTGTGGATGGGAAAAAGAAGAAGAAGATAAGAGAGACGCTTCTTCGTAAGTGCAACAAACTGACAAGGGTTGTTAAGAAGTTTATAAAGGATTGAGAAGATAGCGATGATGACGTGTTTTCGAGAGATGAAGTTTATGTGATGTTATGTATAATGTAATGTGTTATGTGATGTATGGATAGGAATATATATACATCGAGTATGAATGTATATATATGTGTGTGTTGTAATAATCTATGTATATACCTTGTATGGTATATACAAATGTTGAAATAAATAAAATATGTGTTTAATAAAGAACATTCGTTAAATTCCAGATATAAAGCCCGAAAGGAAGCCGAAAAATGAGAAGAAAAAGGAAAGGGACCCGAAAACGAACAAGAAGAACCGATCCCTGATAAGTACTTGAAACAAATTAAAAAGTTAGTAAAAGATTTCGTAAGGGCTTAAACTGAATTTAGATCCCAATCGAGACAAACGAAACATTCACAATCTGTTCATCCTTCTCAAAAATCCGTTTCAGAACCCCGTTCTAGACCCTCACGTATGGATGAAAGTGTGCATGAATCAAACGTTGATGGTGGGGTTCGTCAAGAATTCAAGAAACTCAAAATAGGTGGGTGTTCATTCAAAGACTTTAAGTACTATGGACCGAAGGAGTTCCATGGTGATAAGGGAGCCATCACAACCGTAAGGTGGCTTGAAGAGATGGAGACGATTGTGATTACGAGCAACTGTTCCGAAGAAGAAAAGATTCAATATTCTGCCCTGATGTTTAAAGGCGAGGCTCTAGAATGGTGGAACACGTTAATTTTGAATATAGGAGGGGAGGTTATGTATAACATGACTTGGAATGAGTTCAAGGAGTTACTGATGTCAAAATTCTGTCCGATACATGAAAAGGACCAAATTCAAACCAAATTCTTGGCTCACAAAGTTGTTGGAACAAACCTTCGTGAGTATAACACGAAATTTCACGAATACTGTCGTTTGGTTCCCCAGCTGGTTACCCCGGAATCCAGCAAAGTTACACGTTACATTTGGGGACTACCACGAAAGATTCGTGACATGGTGAGGTCACACTTGCCACAAACCGTTGACTCCGCAATGGAGTTGGCTGGGTACTTGATGGGCAGAATGATCCACAATAAAGAAGAGGACAAGAAGGTCGTGACAACACAAGACCCAAATAAGGAAGGAAATACCCGTTTCAAGGGTAAGGGAGTTGACCAACAAAGGTCTGGCTTCAACCCCGGCATCCCACAATGCAAAATTTGTAATAAATACCATAGGGGTCGATTCCATCTAACTCCACGACTTTGTGAATCATGCTACGCCACGGCCGATTGTTGGAAGAAGAAAATGACTTGCTACAATTGCAAGGAAATGGGACATCTCAGCTTTGAATGCCCTAAGAATAAGCCCGCGACTGGTGGTGCAGGAGGTAGTGGTCAAAAGAATGATCCCAAGAAGGGCAATGCAAGAGTCTTTGTCTTGGATACTAAGAAAGCGGCCGACATGCCAGAAACCATTACTGGTACGTTCCTTGTTAACAATGCCTATGCTAGAGTCTTGTTTGATTCAGGAGACAATTTAAGTTTTATAGATTATAAAATTTGTAGTCTATTAAATGAACCTTTAATCAAACTTAATAAAACTCTAAGTGTCGAGCTCGCTAATGGCGAAATTGTTAAAATCTCCGAAGCCTTAGAAAACGGAAAAATCTTATTAGCTGGTTACGTTTTGCCTATTCAATTGCTACCAATGACTCTTGCTGGTTTTGACGTTGTATTGGGTATGGATTGGTTATCCGACAACCATGCTCGTATCCTTTGCGATAGCAAGACCGTTGAACTTCGAACCCCTGATAAACATAGCATACGAATCGAAGGGGATAAAGACGCTGGCCAAGTTAGCCTAATCTCCATGATAAGGGCTAACAAATGTTTGAATCAAGAATTCTTAGCATTCATGGCCTACGTCACCGGAGAATCTAAACTCAAAGAAATCAAAAAGGTTCATGTAGTTTTCGATTTTGTTGATGTCTTTCCCGATAAACTTCCTGGTATTCCTCTCGATCGTGAAGTAGAATTTAGGATCGATCTTATTCCTGGAACTGCTCCAATCGCCAAGGCTCCGTATCGCCTAGCGCCAACCGAAATGAAGGAATAAAAGAAACAACTAGACGAACTTCTCGAGAAAGGTTTCATACGACCAAGTTCATCATCATGGGAAGTGCCAATCCTATTTGTCAAAAAGAAGGATGGATCCATGCGGATGTGTATCGATTATCGTGCGTTGAAAAAAGTCACAATCAAAAACCTCTATCCACTCCCTCGAATTGATGATCTTTTCGACCAACTTCAAGGTGCTAGCTTCTTTTCAAAAATTGATCTTCGTTCCGGCTATCACCAACTCAAGGTCCAATCCGAAGATATCCCCAAAACCACCTTTCGAACAAGGTATGCCCATTATGAGTTCACCGTTATGCCATTTGGACTTACTAATGCGCCAGCCGCGTTCATGGACATGATGAACCGAATTTGTAAGCCTTACTTGGATAAATTTGTGATCGTATTCATCGACGACATATTAATTTATTCTAAGTCTAAGGATGATCATGAAGTCCATCTCTGAACTCTGCTCGAAATTCTTAGAACCGAGAAGTTGTATGCTAAATTTTCAAAATGTGAATTCTGGTTACAAGAAGTACAATTTCTTGGTCACATCATCAACGTCAACGGTATTCAAGTCGATCCCGCTAAGATTGAAGCTATCTCTAAGTGGGAGATCCCACAATCGCCAACCGAAGTCAGAAGTTTCTTAGGTTTGGCCGGCTATTACCGTAGGTTTATTTAAAACTTTTCCCGAATCGTTGTTCCTCTAACCTCCTTAAATCGCAAGAACATCAAATATGAATGGGGAACAAAACAACAAGAGGCGTTCGATATACTCAAACAGAAGCTCACTCAAGCACCTATCTTGGCCTTGCCAGAAGGTACTGAGGATTTTGTTGTATTTAGTGACGCATCCCACTCCGGTTTGGGATGTGTACTAATGCAACGCAAGAAAGTAATCGCCTACGTCTCTCGTCAACTTAAGGTACACGAGAAGAATTACACGACTCACGACTTAGAGTTAGGCGCCATATTCTTTTCACCTAAGATATGGAGGCACTATCTCTATGGAGTAAGATTTACCGTGTACACTGATCACAAATGTCTAAAGCACATCTTTGATCAAAAAGAGCTTAACATGCGCCAACGGCGATGGATGGAAACACTCAATGACTATGATTGTGAGATTGTTTACCATGAAGGCAAAGCCAACGTCGTGGCTGACGCCTTAAGTCGTAAGGAACATGAAAAGCCAAAGAGAGTCCGAGCCTTGAGGCTAGAACTCCAAGTTGATCTCCTCGAACAAATCAAAACTGCCCAAAATCAAGTGATCAATGAAAACCAAATCTCAGCCGAAAAGCGTAACGGCACCATTGACTCGCTAGTCAAGGGTGACGATGGTACTCGTCAATAGAATTTGGGTACCAATCGTTGGGGACTGCGTGAAAAATTCTGAATGAGGCTCACAAATCGAAGTATATGATGCATCCCGGGAGCGACAAAATGTACCATAACCTCAATCAAACTATTGGCGGAATGGGATGAAAAGGGATGTCTCTTCGCATATGGCGAAATGTTTAACATGTTTGAAAGTCAAGGCTGAACACCAAAAGCCTTCGGGATTGCTTCGGCAACCCGAACTTCCCGTACGGAAGTGGGAGTTAATAACCATGGATTTTATTACCAAACTCCCTAAAACGACTCGTCAACATAATGCTATTTGGGTAATTGTGGACCGCCTGACAAAGTCCGCGCATTTTATACCCATCAATGAATCATACTCTATGGATAGATTAGCGCGTATCTATGTAAACACCATTGTTGCTTTGCATGGAGTGCCGCTATCTTTAATCTCTGATCGAGACAGTCGTTTTACGTCTCATTTCTGGAAAAGCTTCCAACAAGCACTCGGTACAAAGCTTAACCTTAGCACCGTCTATCATCCGCAAACCGATGGGAAAAGCGAATGGACGATTCAAACGTTGGAAGACATGCTTCGAGCTTGTGTGATTGATTTAGGTGGAAGTTGGGATGACCAGTTACCCCTAATGGAATTCTCGTATAATAATAGCTATCACACAAGTATTCAAGCCGTACCATTCGAGGTGTTGTATGGTAGAAAGTGTAGAACGTCTGTGTGTTGGTCTGAAACCGGAAAAAATCAACTATCTAGACCCGAAATAGTCCAAGAAACCACCGACAAAATCCTTCAAATCCGAGAATGACTTAAGACAGCACGTGATCGCCAAAAGAGTTACGCCAATGTCCGTCGTAAGCCGTTAGAGTTCAATGTCGGTGATAAAGTTATCTTGAAAGATTCGCCATGGAAAGATGTAGTTCGCTTCGGCAAGAAATGAAAGTTAAGTCCTCGATTCATTGGAACCTTCGAGGTACTCGAACGAATTGGTACCGTCGCATACCGATTGCGACTACCCGAGGAAATGCAAGGGATACACGACGTATTCCATATCTCGAATCCGCGTAAATGTTTAGCCGACGAATCTCTTTCGATGCCTTTAAAGGATGTGGAAATAAACGAGAATTTAAAATTCATTGAAAAACCAATTCAAATCGAATATTCAAACTAAAGAAACTTAAAAGACGAACCTTGAAAATCGTGAAAGTAAAATGGGACTCGCGAAGAGGGCTCGAGTATACTTGGGAACTCGAGTCGGAAATGAGAAAGAAATACCCCCACTTATTCACATCAAGCAATCTCAAGGACGAGATTTATTTCAAGGTGGGGAGGATGTAACATCACGGAAATTTTGGGCCAAAGATGACAAGTTTTCAAAGTCTAGGGATCAATTCTGCCAAGTTCCAAACTCCAAGGTTGAAAATGAAAAATCTGTTTTCTTGTCCTACCACGCTACGCGATGGGGACAAAAGATCAGCACATCGCGATACGCGATGGGGCTTGGTCAAACCTTCTAGAAGGGTCAACAACGATACGTGATCGCTGGTTGAACCCCCGTCATCGCGTATCGCGATGACGTGGTCTGACACGTTGTGACGCGTGTGCCACGTGGCACACGGTGGCATCGTCTGCCGCACGTGGCAACACGTCCACCACGTGTCGCCACATGGCAGGTCTACAGGGTGACTGGCCAGGCATACGTCGCGCTACGCTACAGGCCAGCCAAGGAACCCATCGCGTACCGCGATGGGATTCAAAATCTTGCCTATAAATAGGAAGGTCCGGGTCTTCATAATCCACACCAAAATTTACACATACTACTCTCTCTCTCTAACATCTCTCTACACCTCGAAACATGTGCCACTGATTCACCTCGAAAACCGTGTCCGTTTCCCCGATAAGCGTGCTATACGTCAATACTCGTGCCATTCCCCGATGACGTGTATATCAAGAAGGCGATACTATTCCGACGTCCCAACGATTGTCTCGAAGTGCGTGCCATGAAGTGTTGGTGCCTCGAGAAGCGTGCCAAAGTAAGGAGAAAGATTATACGAGGAAGGAGTGTTGATCAAGCGGCGTAGAAGTGCTGCTCGAGTATCTAGGGATTTTTAAGCCAAGTAAAGGTAGACATAATGCCCGAATAAAATAATAATAAAATATTATAAAGGCTTAAAACCCTAAGTCGGAATTATACTTGATGCTTATGAAAAGAAAATAAATAACAAAGAAAAGAGAAGAAAGAAATATAAAATTGTATATATATATATGTGTGTGTGTGTGTGATTATATATATAATTATTTGTTATAAATATTTTTTAAGTAATAATGAGTATTTTTAAATAATAAAGAAAAGAATATGTTTCTTAATGAAAAATAAACGTAGGGTTTTTATAATAAACTAAAGGTTTATAAATATTACTTTTTAACTAAAGGTTTTAAAGTAAAAGAATATTGAACTAAAGGTTCATCGAGATAAATAAAGACTAAAGGTCTTTAAGCCGGATTGTATATCCGACTAATAAAAGTTATACTCGTACTATATGTGCGAGATAGCAAGAGAAAGACTCACGGACGGTGTTGGAAGCCGATCCCACTTGAAAAGGTGAATACGCCCCACTTTTACAAACTTTTTTTCAAACAATCAAATGTGTTATGTGTAAAACTTTACATGTGACTAAGTGTCTCTAAAAATATTATGAATAAGAGTAAAAGCCTAGCCCTCAGGCTGTAGTATACGTTTGTCTGGATCCTTACATATGTGGTTAAATGCGGTGGGCACATCGCACCACGCCTGGTCACGACCTCCAGCCACGATGGGCCGAACCAAAGTATGTTCGAGTGAGAATGACCTTGTGTATATTTATGGTACCTAAGTACGTCGAAACGCTGCGGTGTTTTGCTGGGGTGATCTAGTGTAGAGACTCGAGTTTATAATGATATTGTTTTAACTTTGTTATTCCTAAGCCAAGATGGGCCGAGGCTTGCGTAACCCTCGAGGGGTAACGAAGTAAAAGATAATATTTTTGTCTCAGCATATTCACCAGCAATCATTGCTGACGTATTTTTATAACATTTTGCAGGTAACCAATAATAGAGCTTGAAGGATAAGGGCTCAAGAATCCGATGGCTCGGATAATTTTGTTTAAATATTAACATATGATGATTTTTGTAAAACAAGTAAACAAGTAAACTTAAATGGAACTCTCGTTCCATCTTTTGTAATGTAAATATTTAACTTTAAATCCACATGTTTTATAAAGTCTTCCGCTAATAACCCGTAACTCTGATTTATTTACAAATGTGGTACCAACTGTTGGGTCGCACTCCTAGGGCTAAGATGGGGGTGTGACACTGCCTCCTTCACCTTTAGTTGATGATAACCTGATCTGAGATCTTTTCGTGAGAACCAACTAGAACCTTGCAGTTGGTCAAACAGATCATCAATCCTTGGCAAGGGATATCTATTCTTCACCTTAAGCTTATTCAACTCACGATAATCTATGCACATTCTCATACTTCCATACTTCTTCTTCACGAACAACACTGGTGCACCCCACGGGGAAACACTTGGTCTAAAAAACCTTTGTCGAGGAGTTCTTGCAGTTGGGACATTAATTCCTTCATCTCGGATGGCGCTAAATGGTAAGGTGCTTTCGCGACAAGTTGGGCTCCATTTAGTAAATCTATCTGGAATTCTATCTCTCGCTCCGGTGGCAACCCCGGAAGATCCTCTGGGAAAACTTCTGGGTAGTCGCACACGATAGGAACACCTTTCATATCTTTCGTCTCGGCCGTAGCGTTGACAAGATACGCCAGGTAGGCACCGCACCGTCGCCTTAATAAGCCCTCGGCTTTTATCATCGAAATGACATTAAGCCCAGAACTTTCCTTATCACCGTAAACTGTCACCGCACTACCATCCAAAGACTTTAACCTTATCATCCTACTCTTACACACTATCTGAGCTTCGTACTCAGACAGCCAATCCATTCCCAAAACCACTTCGAACTCTCCTAAGGTCATTACGTACAAGGTAACAGGGAACTCATGTCCCTCTAACTCTATCTTACAGTCCTTAACCATTTTCATTATTTTAACCGAAGTGTCACTAGCGGTTTCTACTATAAAAGTTTCAGACACTCGGCAACAGTTCATTTTTGCTAGTTTACTAAAGGGCGTGGCTATGAAACTTTTGTTCGCACCCGAATCAAACAATACATAAGCGGAAATACCGTTTACTAGAAACGTACCTATACGACATCGGGAATCTGCTTGGCTTGTTCTTGTGTCAGCATGTAGGCCCTGGTTCTTGGCCTAGCTTGTTCAGTATCTTTCTTCCCACTTCCTCCAGCTTCATTCTCAGTACATTCTCTAGCAAAGTGACCCGTCTTACCGCACTTATAACATGCGGACTTCGCGGTACAATCTGGAGCGTAATGCCCCACTTTTCCGCACTTGTAGCAAGCATTCGTACCAAACTTTCACTCACCAGCATGACTCTTCCCACACTTATAAAAACATCCGTACCCTTACCCACCTGCACTCACCACTGTGTGCCTTGCCACAAGTCTTGCACGACCTGTTCCCCCTAACTCTTGGCTGCTTGTTCTTAGGGTTCCACATTTGGGTACTGGGTCGTTTAACAGGAGTGACCCATTTCTTCTCCTTCTTCTCGTCTTCCACCACTACATCATCCGCAGCCAGGTCCGCATAAACCATATTTGCGAGTTCGACAGCAGAGTCAAAGGTGGCAGGTTTACTTGCCCGGACTAGTATACGGACTTTCTGTGGCAACCCCCTCACATAGCACTTGATTCTCTTAGCTTCGGTGTTAACCATATCAGGTACCAACCTAGACATTCGGTTGAACTCGGTGGTATACTCACGATGAGTCATCGTCCCAGCTTTCAAGTTTAAGAACTTCATCTTCGCCCTCTCAACTTCTGCGTCAGCACAGAACCTCTTCATTACCAACTCCTTCAGATCCTCCCACTTCATTGCCTTGATCTCCTCTGGGCTCTTCCTCTGCTCAATCGATTCCCACCAATACATGGCCTCATCGCCAAATGATTGGGTGGCGTAACCGACCGCTTGGTCAGGACGACACTCGCTGATTCGGATAATTTTATCCATGGCGGTTATCCACTGAAGAGTGGCGATTGCATCACCCAAACCAGTCAGCTTTGGCGGGTCACGTCCTTTGAAGGACTTATAATTGCACCCGCCTCGGCCTCTTTTCCTGTCACCAGCTTTCACAGAATTAACCCCACTCGAGGCCTCCCTCTCTTCTTCCTCATCTCTCCTACCATCACCACCTGCCCCTCCAGCAGTTTTTTCACGGCTTCCAGCAGACCCTCCCGGATTAATATTCTTTACAGCAGTGGCTACAGCTTGGACAATAGCTGCCTGAATTGCGGGATCCAATTGAACCGCTTCGTTGTTGACCGGATCTCCTCCAGCTGCATTCCCTTCATCTCTGGTGTTGGAATCTGTCTCAACCGAAGGTCGTTGGGCACGACGAGGCCTGCCACGTCGTCCAGTGCGACCTCCCTCTCCCACATTTCCTCCCGTTCCAGCCATCGTATTCTAAAAAGGGAAAAACACAAACATCATCACTCAAGGAACTATTTAGTACAAGGATAGTAAGGCTAACAGGTAATAACATTGGCCAGCTATGATTAGCTGATCACGTTACTTTCCGTGTCCTATACACTTCCCTTTATGAGTCTATTTGTGCTGGTTCTACTTTAAACAGTTAGTCAATCAAAACAATCAATTAATCCTATCCCTATCGTTCACATATCCTTTCTTTATCATTTAACATACATCATTTAATCATGCATCTTACCTTTGCTGAGTTTGCTTGAGCGACACATAGCATTCTTGAACTGACATCTTCTTCTTTTTCTTACTTAAATCCCATTCTCTGTTCGAGTCTAAGCATGTAGGATGCTTAAATCTCTCGAACTTTGCTCTGATACCAACTTGTAAGGCCCCGTTACCGGTGCCTCACACTTGGACGTTGGATTTACTCCTTCACATAGTTCTAGTCATCAGAGTTAATAAAAACATTCGCGGAATATAAAAACTTTCATAAACATTACATTAATCCATAACTTGTCTTAGAATAAACACCTTTTCTTTCAAAATAACATAATATTAAACATAAACGTCTTCTGATGTCAGCCTCTTATTCAATGCCATGTGTTCCCCTCAAGCGAGCTGTCTCATTCTACTCACCTGCGTGCATACTAAAAGTCAGCTACGCTGAGTGAGTTCTAGTTAATAACATAACAAACTTTACATACATACTTACATACATACGTACTTTCATTCATACTTTCATAATTCAAATTCTACTTTACTTTATTCTATTATGCCTCGGAAATTATTAGGGTCCGGTCCCTTTTTCTGCCTTGGATATTATTAGGGTCCAGTCCCTTTTCTGCCTCAGAAGTTATCAGGGTCCGGTCCCATTTTTGCCTCGAGACTATTAAAGGGCTCGGTCCCTTTTCTGCCTTGGATATTATTAGGGTCTAGTCCCTTTTCTACCTTTCTATCTCTTACATTCATAACATACTTACATATCAGTTATATCTCAAACATAGCATTACCACTTGACAGCACGTGCAATATCCGAAAAGCGTTCACGTACCGACAAGCAATGGTTCTTACAATTCACATAATCACATAAGGCATACACTTATCACTTAGGATAGATGTATTAACAATCACATCGAGTATGCACACAGCCCCGAAAACAAAATACATAAATGGGGCTAGAAACTCACCTGGATTCGGTTACGCTTGCCGTTAATTGTAATCCCCTTCTTTAATTGAGCAGGGCTAACGGTTAAATATATTTTAATGTATCAATTAACTATTGCTACTCGTATCGTATTTCTATCTTTATATAACCCACAACGAACGGGGGTCCGGGGGCAGCGCCCCTGGCAGCGGGGTTCTAGGGGCGGCAGCCCCTGGCTAGGGTTAACATTTTAAATTAACTGTCTTAACATAATTTCCATTAACATTTTAAATTATCTTCTAAGTTGGGCTTGCTTAATTAGAATAGGACTCAACCATCTGAGGATTAATTAGATTAGATCCAACTGTCCATTAAGTACCTGGGCCCAACCGGGTTCAGGCCCAAACAGAAATTGGGCCATCGGAGAACTCTTGGCAGAGAACCCCTGCTTGACCGAGAACCCATGTTGACCCAAGCTCATACCCGACCAAAAACCCGTATCCGACCGAGAACCCTGTGGCCGAGAACTCATTGGCCAAGAACCTGTTTTGGCCGAAATCTCAGGTTGACCGAAAACCACATGGTTGACCACGGATTCTCAAATTTGGCTGAGAACCCTTAGGTCCAATGTTTTCAGTTCATTTCTCCATTCTAATCATTTTTACTCATCACTGTTAACTGTTTTATGGTTTATAACCAGAATTTCAACTACCCTTTAACTGTTTTGCACCCGCCACTATGCCAATATCTAGATCTAATTCGTTTTAGGCATAAAGTTTGGACCTTTATAAGTTTAAAGCGTTCTAGGCTAGATCTAGGGTTCACTTGATGAACCGTTCATAACCTTAAGCTAGCAAATGTCCATTTTAGTCATCAAGTTTGCAACTTTATGAAACATCTAGACCCGATCTAGTCTATGTTCAACTTTCATGGCTAACCGTTCATAAAAATGTAACCTTTAAACGTAAAAAACATACCGTTAGACGTTTGGTAGGTCACGGCTAGCTTGATTAAGGACTATCGTGTATCTAGTTTGAATATCTAGGATCTACCAACAAAAGTCTTGATTTCGGTCTCGGTTATTCTTTCTCTCCTTACGGCCGCAAATAGGAAGGGTTTGTGTGTGTGTGTTATGGAGGTGTAGGGAGAATAAGATGGATAAGATGGATGTAATTGGAAAGATTTAGGGTTTAAGGGGTTTTTTATACTCCCTTAAGCCCATGGACCTAAGGCCCATCTTTCCTTTTTAGTCAATGATTAATTCCCTTAATTAGCCTACTTATTTATCCATCTTTGTTATTTTATTATTTACCCAACAACTTAAGTAAACTTTTCCATCATAAGAAATAATATGTAAAATATTATTATTTGAAAATTCGAGATGTTACATTATTGGAACTGAGAACACCAAAGAATGCCGACCAAATCCAAAGGTCGTGTGAAGCAATCGCTTGAAGGCTGATCATGGGTCCATTTTGGTCACCCTGTGTGTATTGACCTCGCCATGCAGTTGGACAGTTAGCTCATTCCCAATGCCTGCAATCCACACTCCCTATCATGCCGGGTAAACATGCACCCTTGCAAGGGCCTCGTAAAGACGTTGTAGATCGTTCCAGTTAGGCTCTCACATATAATGTGGTCCATATAGTTACAATATTCCTATATATTACATAACTTTTATATAATAATTGATTAAAGTAAACAAGTGATATAATTATTTTAAAAAATGAAACGTACCGTAAAAAATACTCAAAGGTGTCCTGAGTTGTTTTATCGGCCATCTTTAAATACTCGTCTTTGATGTCGATCGTGTTTTCGTAGGCAAGCACGCGTACGGCTGACGTAACTTTCTGAATAATCGCGAATCCTAGCGTCCCTCGATCGTCCGACTTTTGCTGAAAGTAATCAAGATCACGCTCCAAATCATTGGTGATGCGCATAAATAAATTTTTAGACATCCGAAAGCGCCGCCTAAAAGTTTTCGGGTTCTTGTATCTCGGCGAGTCGCTGAAGTAATCCGTCATCAGCCGATTGTTGGCTTCTATACTATCTCGTTCGATATATGCTCTTTTTGAAATGGGGGGGGTTGTCGCGAGCACGATCGCACTCGTAACCGCCTTTTCTTCCACGACGTCTTCGGCGGTCAGGCCCGAAAAATTGATTATATATAGAAGTAGGAGAATCCATTTATAGGGTAGTTGGTGTGAAGAAATATAGAGTAGAAATATTATTTATAAATTTGGCGAGTTTTGATTAGACATGAATTTGGTTAATATATATAAAATAATTTTATAAATTTTTTTACAACGGTTATATGACCGTTTAAGGGTTGATTTTTATTTAATTTTCCCACCAAACATGCATTATAAGGGAAACGCCGACCAAAATAAAACCAAAACATCAGGGGGGGGGGGGGGGGGTTGCCCCGCGGCGTTATGCTTCAAAACGCGGCCATTGCGCTTGGTCTTTGATCATGTGTACTCATAATGTCCTACCTCCAGATATTTCAAGCCATGTGACATCAAGTTAGAATTTTATTATTTTGAAAAAAAGGTGTCATCAATATTTTAATTTAAAATAACCATCCTCATAACTCTCCAGCAATCATTACTCAATTATAATTTTATTTTTTAAAATTAAACTAAACAAACAATTTCATTAAGTAAATAAAAGAATATTTATTGCCACTTCTTTCTATTTACATCCAAATTGTTAACTCTGTCGGTTTTTAACGTTACATGAGGGGTATTTTTTGGCCAATTATTTCTATGTTTTTTATATATAACTTACAACTTTGGGGCCAATTATAAGCAAGTGAAGATGAAAGGGGGTTAAATATTATAGTGCCCAATCTTAATTAAAAATCCTCATCTCTCTTTACCTAACCCCCTTTTACATATCATCTCCTTCTTCATCATAGAAGACAAATTAGGAAGACCAATCCCAATGCTTTGTTTGATTTTGTCCAATTTTGGTTTTAAAAGAGGTAAGAACTAGTTCCCCTTGGCCATTTGGTCTAATAACATTGATCCGATTTATGATATAGTTTGATCGTGAAGGTCCGATTTTGACCATCAAGGTGGTACAAGAAGAAGATGAATATGGTGTTTGTGGCAGCTGCCAACTGTTCTTTTATCAAAATGTGAGCCATCACCAACGTTACGTACATAACGTTGCACCCCATAAATCCACAAACGTCGGCGGGAGCGGTGTGCTCCAACGTTTTTTGGCTCAAAACGCTTGGATAACTGCCGACTACAGACGGTCTAAGACTATGTATTGTGGTGGATTCAACCACCAAGATTCATCCTATCATATTGTGCTACGTGTTGTTGACTAAACCCAACCTTCAACCCATGTTTGTCGCGCCACCGTTGAATTCACCCTGTTATCGTTCACACCATTAAATTCATCCATTCTCGCGAGCTAACCCATCAAATTGTATTATTTAGCCCAAGCAAGCATGCTCTCCAGGATTCGCGACGCCCGCTGTCAACGTGTGGTGAAATGAGGGTGTTATGGTGTGCGCTAGCCACCTGGCTCGCTGCACCTGCTCGCGCCTTCCATTGGCTGGCCACAACACATAGTCGTATCATTATCCGTTGGACACAACACATAGTCATATCATTATTATCTTTTTTTAGAATGACGACTTTCTTGTATTTAGCTACCGCACTCTCTGAATTTAGGAGCCTCGATGCTCGACTCTAGCCAGACTATGTTATCTTAACCAGAGTTTGGCTTGGGCATTCCCCCGGGAAACCGTACCACCGACTGCCACTTGACAGTCGTTGTGCCACCACAAGAGCCGAACTCTCTAACGTAACACACGGTAAGACGAAAACTCGGGTGGGATTAGGGTTTGAGCTAACAACCTTTGCACATGGCCTCGCTCAAATTCTTATTTTCCAATATCTACCCAAAAGTGAGGTAAGTAAGATTCGAACTTGGGTCTTCACTAGAGAAACCAAGCCTTTTACCACTAGGACACAAGTGAGATTGCTTATTATCTAGAATAATTAATACTGTTATTATTATTACCATATTATTATTAATATAGTATAATTAAGAAGTTTGATGCCATAAAATATTTTTTGATTATTTTATTCACTTTATTATGTTTTTACGTAAATTATTTTGATGATTAACCAATTATCATGTTGGTGTGTTGGTTCATGGTTTTATTATTAAGTCTTTGAAAATTTGGAGTAACCATGCAAGTTCGAGCCCCACATACTGACCTTCTTTCTCTGAACATTTTGTTTTGTTTTTTTAAGTTATGTTATTTGTGTGTGTGTTTTTAAATCTATACATACTATTAAAGCAAGGAACAATTTCCACTTGTCAACATTCTAGGCCATCCACATCATTGACACCTCAATACCAAGTCATCAATATCCTTTCATACTCTTGTCAAATCATCCCATAGCCTATATTTAAACCTTAACAATATTTTACTCTAAACATTTTTTGCTCTCTTTCTCTATTAGCCGGATTATTCTTCCACCCTCTCATATATTCCTATCATCTAGATCTAGAATTCTATTAATCTTTTTCTAGTAAAGTTATATTTTAAAATAAACTTCAGATTTTTTGTATATATTTTTCCGACAAGATTATATTTCTTTCCGGTAATGTTTTTCTCTAACGTTTTATATTTATTTTCATTGTTATTTGATTTTATTATAATCAGTTTAGGTTGTAAATCAAAAAAGACGATGTAATTAATATGTGGACGTAATTATGGTCTTTTGGTAAGTTTTTCCGGTGATGTATTATATCTATAACAATGGTGGTTTTCTATTTATTTTAAGTTTTATATCTTTCCTGTGATTTTGTTATACATGTTGTTCTTTTACGTTCTAAATAAAAACTGGAAATACACCATGGACATTATCACTATTTTGTGTTTCCGGTAAGGCCATTTAAATTTTCCGATTAGAAATTATAATTCAAATCTTCCATAATATCAATGTTATAGCAAAACTTTATTTTTTCAGGTTATTGTCCCGACTGATGTAAGGAATATTACATTTTACCTTCTAAATCAAAATCTGAGATACCATGGTTATTATCATTATTTTTTTTCCGGTAAGACATTCAAATTTTCCGGCAATAAATTGAATATCAAATGTTCCATTATACAACATTAATATAAGACTTTATCATTTCAGGTTAATGTCCCGACTGATATAAGATAATTTCACTTTCAATTCTAAAAAAAAATCCGAGATACCATGGTCTTTCTCACTATTTGGTTTTTCGGTAAGACCGTTCAAAGTTTCCGGTTATAAATTATAATTCAAATCTTCCATAATATGAATTAATATTCGACTTTATCGTTTCAGGTTATTGTCCCGACTCATATGAGCTATTTTAATGGATTGATCATTAGTTTATAAGATTTTTTTTATATTGATGTATATTTCTTTTTTGAATATTCATGTATATTCTTTATTTTTAAGATTATAGTGTACATTAAATTACCTACATTAATATTATAATTATTGTATTGTTTTTGTCAACATCCAATATCGTAACAAATATTCCATCCAATTATATACACATTTAATTTTCCCATTAATACAGTTTATAGAGTTTGAATTTCCTAATCTGTTTAAATAACCGAATGAACAACGTAATTAACTTTCCAATCTAATTAATTGCATATATATTTTATTTTATATGGTTTGACTTATTCTAATTATCCCATTATTACAATTTATATAGTTATACTTTCCTTATTTGTTAAAACTTAAATAAATTTCCGTCCGGATTTACTATTTGACCATTCATACTAAATCGTTTTTATATTTTGGTAATTCCTTTTATATTAATTCCATAATACAAGATTAAGTTCTTTGATTAACAAATTATAATATAATTTAAATTTATTTTCAACAATTCAAATTTAAATTAACTTTACGATAATTGTATACATCTTTGTTATATGATTTAACCTTTATTTTATAATTAATGATCCATAATAATGATTTGACTAAAATTTTCAATCTTTATATGAACTTTACAAAAATAATTTATATACATTCAAAATTTGACTATATTGTTAACAACCGTACTTTCATAAATTACAAAACGATATCATTCAAATTATGTTAAATTTAGACATTATTACAATTATAATTTAAAAGTTTTGTTATTATTTTTATTTATATTATAGAATTATATTCTAATAACCGTTAATTTAGACATTTTTATAATTATAATTACAAATTTGTTATCATTTCTATTTATGTTATAGCATAATTACAGTATTCTTAGTTTAGTAACCTTGACCAGTCAATTCTAAGTTACAATTTTGTTAATATTAACAAACCGAAATTCAAAATTATCTTTCAATTTATTTCAATTTTAAATCCAATATTATAATCTTTACAACTACTACAAATTATTTTGTACTTTCATTTCAAATATGACCCGGGTTTGAAATATATTGTTAGTTCAAATACTAGCATTTGGAACCATATTGAACTTTGACCCGGGTTTGAAAAAATTAAGTATATTATTTTACGAGTTCTTATGTTATTGTTTTTATATTTTCAATCATATGTAACACGAGCTCTAATCTAGATATCAATAATAACGAGTACATCAATAATAATCGTTCCCTTAAATATATTAAACTTTTAATTGTTCATTTTATATAAATAATAATCGTATTACCAAAATTATTGTTATATTAAATACAATTACTTAAAAATTTGGCTGGTATTAATTAATTTTTTATTTAGTAACTGTTACTCTTTTAATTATGTTATCAAAATTATATCAATACCTTATTCCAAACTAGAAATAAAAATTATTTGTAACTTTTAACTTATATTCGTTTAAATAAGATTAATTATAAAGTTTATTTAATAGTCATCTACCACATTTGTATACATTATCTACTAATTTATGTTGTAAATTGTATTTTAATCACTATGTTTATTGTACAAAAGAATAATACTTTTCTTGATATAATACAAGTTTTTACTTCAAATCAATTCTTAAGTTGACAACCATTAATTTATATTAAATCTTTTATTTTTTAAACACCTAAAAATGAGACATAAAATGATTTTAACATAATTTTTAAACAAATAGTAGCTGTTAAAAATAAGACATGTTTTCTCTTCAATTTATACATTTAGTGAATATGAAATGTTTTCTTAATTTATTCATATTATTCCCATAAGGAAAAAACATTTTCTAAATATTTCTATTTTTAAAGTTTAATAAAAGTAAATTTCTATATCACTACTAAATTAGCATGTACGGAATATGACAAAAAGTTTAATCTCCTAAGTAGATGCAATGTCTAAATGGGTAAAAAAAATTATAACTACAAAGGAAACAGGTTAAATGGTTACACATTGAAAAAAAAACATAAAAGCTAAAGAGCACAGCCTATCAAAACAATATTAGATTATTATCATATGTATTCGATAATTATTTAACATAGTTTATCCACAAAAGAGTTATAAAAAATGGATGAGAAAGCTTTGGCTAATTCCAGAATGATATATATTAGGAACCAACTTTATGTCAAACACACTTGAATGAAAATTAACATGTTATTGAATATTTATTAATACTTTATCTTAAAGATCAATTGATTATAGTATTATGAAAGACTAAATTTAGGTTTTTGATTATTATAACTGTTAGGTCACGGAAATTTGACACCGTGGATACGTTATCCTGGCATATTTCTGGATCAGTTATCCTTAGAATGTGTTCCAGATTCTGTCAGGATCAAGGATCCTCAGCAATTGGTATTACTAACGATTGTTTCTCATGTGTAGGTTAATATTTGATAGGTATAACGGCTATAGGACGTGGTCTACCATATATTTCGCTACAAGGCACCTAAAGCACGTGGTCAAGACTGAAGAATAAGCTGGTGGGAGAAGTGGCAGATTTATAGGACTTCTTGTTGAGTCACCAATAACTGAGTACTAAGGATAGGATATGTTATTCTTGAATACGTGCTTGGATCAATTATCCTTCTGAAGAATTCTCTAGCTGAGTCTAGATCCAAGATCCTTAGTCAACATTGCTATTAACGGATAATTTTTGCATGAAGACTGATGATAATAGCTGCAACGGCTCCTAAACCTAGTCTACCACTTATTTCGCTATGGAACTTCAATAAACACGTGGTCAAACAGCACGATGGAAGAGAGTGGAAGACTAGCAAGTTTTTAGGACCTAGTAGTTAGTTAGTTATTTTTATTTTCTTTATAAACATTGAGTTGTGATCAACCCTAGGACACATACGGTTCACTAGCTTTACTACTGCAGATTCTATCTCAAAAATTCTTTGTAATCTCACACACACCTAGCTCGATTGTAATCGTTGGTCAACAACTCCAACCATTGTAACCCTTTTTTATCATTAATAAATTGGTGATCGACTAGTTGTCATCACCCGGGGTTTTTTTCCTTTGATCTAATCGAGATCAAGGGGTTTTTCCTCGCAACAAATCGCCGTGTTCATCTTAATTTCGTTCATACATTCGTTGTTAATATCATAGCACTAGACCTCACATTTACGGATTTGGATACATTATCCTTAGCAGATTTTTGTCCAAAACAATTTGGCGCCCACCGTGGGGCAATTGGTGCAATAATCCATATTATTCCTATCATTTTAAGCCTTTTCATACCCATATCATTATCAATGGCCTCTCAATCAACCTCTGCTTCATCAACCATGCCATCTACGGTTCCTCTCTCATCAAGGACGTTGTCGTCGGTGCCTCCGCCAATCACGGGAGCACCTCGCCCTGCTGCTGCTGAAAGAAAGACACAGCTGCCAGTCTTCCAGAGCTCGAGAACCACTGCTGCCACCCCGGTGGCTAGTACTAACAATGATGTTTCATCTATGTTTTCGCATGTTAAAGCATACATGGAGCAGCTGAACAAGACCAACCAGAGGATCCTTCGTGAGATAGAAGATCTCAAGAAAACTAAGAGGCCAGCGGAGGATCACACTCCCCTGATACCCAGGATGCTGGATTTCACCACTCCAGGATCCATAGCTCGGTTTACTCAAGGATCATCTATCCTTCAACAAGGATCCATGGGTTCACAGACTCAAGGATCCTCACTGTTTCAGCCAGGATCATCTATCCTTCAACAAGGATCCATGGGTCAACAAACTCAAGGATACTCTTACCTCCATCAAGGATCATCTATCCTTCAACCAGGGTCCATGGGTCAACTAGCTCAAGGATCCTCAACTTTCCCACAAGGATCTTCCATCTTTCAACCAAGATCCTCTGGATTGTATCATCAAGGATCCTATAATTCCCAACCTCAAGGATCCTTCTTTCAGAATCAAGGATCCTCAGTAGTTCAACATCAACGATCCTCCGAAGTCCATGAAGGAGATATAATTCCCATGCAAACCATAGCTTCTGGAGGACCAACTCTTATTGCAGACTCCTCTTATCCCAGCTACTCATCCGGAATGCCAACCTTCACCCAGCAAAGAGGTAACTTGTATGATCCTATATCCTTTAACGCTAACCATGGTCCCATGCAAGATGCAGGCATCAACCAAGCTAAGGCCAAGGAGCTACAGAAGCTAAAGGATATGATATCCAGTGTTCCCGGGGTGATACGACCAATCCCCGAGATACCTAAGGGGAGCCACAAGTTATCCCGATTTTCTCCACCTATCTGTGATACTGAAATACTGAAGCGATTCCAGACCCCCAACATGAAGACTTACGAAGGAACCACTGATCCTGAAGAACATGTGGCACAATACAGAGAAAGGATGGAAATCAACCCTATCCCGGAGAGACTCAAGGAAGCTTGCTTATGCAAAGGCTTCGGAGCTACACTAAAAGGATCAACATTAAAATGGCTGCTAAGTCTTCCTCCCTTTTCAATTACTTCTTTTTCGCACTTAGTTAACTTGTTGAACAGTCAATTCTCCTGTAGCAGGAAATTTGAGAAGTTAACTAGTGATCTATACCGAGATATCCAACCAAGTGATGAATCCCTTAGGGATTTTGTTACAAGGTTTGGCAGGGAAGCTCTGGAAATCCCTAATCTTGACATGGCTACTGCTGTTAAAGCCTTCGAGATGGGACTTCAGAGGGGCTCCCCCTTTTATGATGATCTTGTGATGACACCTTGCATGTCTCTAGATGAAGTAAGGAACAGAGCACTAAGGTTTATACGGCTGGATGATGACAAAAGGATCCAAGAAAGATTGGGGGCTCAAACAAAACAGGAATCCCCTGACAAGAATAAAGGATCCTCATACAGGAACAACAACTCAAAGCCGTACACCAAGTTCAACAATCAAAACATACGAGCAGTCGAAGAAGAAGATGATGATGAACACTATCCCTGCATCTCTGAGTATTGTTTCTCCGTAGATACCCATGGCTTGATCTGTGTCATGAAGGATCTAGGGGAGAAAGCAAGGTGGCCCCGTAAGAATGAGAAGACGACCACCTTCAAAGACAAGTCCAAGTGGTGTGCTTTCCACGAAGATTTTGGCCACATGACAGACGAATGCATTGGCTTAAGGAGGGAAATTGGATACCTCCTGAGCAAGGCCCACTTTAAAGAGCTCTTGGGAAGGAAGAAATCCAAGATCCATGATCCTGAAGATCTTCCACAAAAAGCAACGCCACCACCACCAGATGCTCACGTGATCAACTTCGTCTCCAGAGACTGTGACATATTTCAAACATCTTATCCTAAAGAAGAATTCAAGTTGGACGATGAAAGAAGGCCACTCATCCCCACTACTCGAATAACTGATGAGAGAATATTCTTTGATTCGAGTATCCAGGATCCTCACCAGGATGAACTGGACGTGCGAATGGTCAATTTCATCTCTGGAGGATCCGACATATGTGGAACTTCCTTCTCCGCAGCAAAAAGGCTCGCCAAAGAGATCAAGTTGGATAACGGAGACCGACCAATAGTATCCACCACTGTAACGATAGACAAAAGAATCTTCTTCGATGAAGAAGACAAATTAAACATCCAGGATCCTCACCATGACGGTTTAATTATTACTTTATTTATCGCTAACCATTATGTACGCAGGATCCTAGTGGACGGTGGAAGCTCGGTCAACATAATCCAGCATGATGTCCTTAAGAAAATGAACATTCCAGATTCCGAGATCGTCCCTAGAACGTCAATGCTAGTCGGTTTCAGTGGAGAAACCAATAAGACATTGGGGGGACATCAACCTCCCAATTTATATTGAAGGGTTAAATTCATATAAAAAATTATGTGTTATTGATAACCTTTCTTGTTTCAATGTTATTTTAGGTAGGCCCTGGCTCCATGGGATGAAGGAGGTGGCCTCAACTTACCACCAATGCATCAAACTACCTACCCCATGGGGAGTTGTGAAGATAGTTGGTGATAAGGTAGAGGCCAGGAACTATTATTCCTCATCAATGAAGCCAACAGCCAAGCAGACTATAGCATAGCAACCACAGCAACATCCTAGGGACGTGCTGGAAGCTCGAGAGAAGGACTTAAAGAAAGTGTCCTTGGACCCCGAGGATCCAGATGTGAAAGTGTTCCTAGGATCCAATATCCCCAGCGAAATTGAGGAGGATATGATATCCTTCCTAAAACGAAGAAAATCCATGTTTGCCTTCAAACATTCAGATAAGACAGGTATTTCAAAGGGGGTAATCACTCATAAGCTCGGCCTTGATCTATCTATTAAACCCGTCCATCAGAAGCGAAGGAAATTCGCTCCTGAGAGGAACAAGATCATACAAGAAGAAGTTGAAAAACTTCTTAAGGCCGGTATGATCAGAGAGGTTCAATATCCTCGATGGTTGGCTAATGTGGTTGTAGTTTCAAAAAAGAATGGGAAGTGGAGGGTATGCGTTGATTTTACAGATTTAAACAAGGCATGTCCCAAGGATCCTTTCCCATTACTACATATAGACTCCATGGTGGATGCAACGGCAAGACATGAAATGCTTACCTTCATGGATGCTTCCTCTGAATTTCAACAAATTCAGATGGAACCATCTGATCAAGAGGAAACTGCGTTCATGACTCCTACCAGCATATATTGTTATATTGCTATGCCATTTGGACTAAGAAATGCAGGGGCAACATATCAAAGACTGGTCAACATGATGTTCAAGGATCAGTTAGGTAAGACCATGGAAGTCTACATAGACAACATTGTGGTGAAGTCAAAGAAGGTCGAGGATCACCTCAGGGATCTTGAAGAAGCTTTCGATATCCTTGACCAGTATAACATGAAACTTAATCCGTCAAAATGCCATTTTGGTGTTAAGGCTGGAAAGTTTCTGGGATATATGGTGACTAAAAGAGGAATTGAAGCAAGCCCAGAGCTGATTGAAGCCATCATCATCCTAAAGTCGCCTGCAAACGCCAAGGATGTTCAAAGGCTAACGGGAAGAATAGCTGCTCTCAACCGATTCATCTTAAGGTCCTCCGAGAAATGCAAAGACTTCTACGACATTCTTAGAAAGAATAAGAAGTTTGAATGGACAGAAAAGCATGAGGCTGCGCTCAAATCCTTGAAGGATTACTTATTCTTAGCTCCATCCCTAATGAAGCCTGTGTATGGAGAATCCTTATATTTATATCTGGCAGTTTCAGTTAATACAGTGAGTGTTGTTCTCGTCAAGAATCATGAAGGTGAACAACACCCAGTATATTATGTAAGTAAGAGTCTGTTAGATGCAGAAGCCAGGTACTCTCACCTTGAAAAATTAATCCTTGCTTTAATTATGGCTTCTACTAAATTAAGACATTATTTTGAGACTCATACTATTATTTTGAGAACTAATTATCCTGTTAAGAATGTTCTTAGAAAGCCAGAATTTTCAGGAAGGATGGCTAAGTGGGTTGTAAAGCTGAGTGCATATGACATTCAGTATGAGCCTATAACAGTTATCAAATCACAGGCGCTAGCAGACTTTGTGGCTGATTTCAGCAGTGACATGCAGAAAGAAGCCGACTTGGAGGTTCAGCAACTAGATGTAAACAAGGATCCTTGGATCCTCTTCACTGATGGAGCATCCAACGTAAGAGGAACAGGATTGGGCATACTACTGAAATCGCCATAGGGGGACATAATACCCCAGTCCATTGCATGTGCGTTTCAAGCTACCAACAATGAGACAGAGTACGAAGCACTTGTCGCAGGTTTACTTTTAGCCAAAAGCATGAGGATCAGGTATCTTCAAGTTTATATGGATTCTTTACTTATAACTAACCACTTTAACGGTTCTTATACCGTAAAAGGTGAGAATATGATCAAATATTTAGAAATTGTGAAGGAATTGGCAAAATCCTTCGAAATGTTTAGTATAGTACAGGTACCAAGAGAGGAAAATGCCGGGGTAGACGCCTTAGCAAATTTAGCCTCATCCTTGAAAATTCCAGAGGTCACAAAGATCCCAATTATTCATATACTCTCGCCAGTAATAGGAGAGCAAGATATTGGGGAGATAACAAGTGATAAGCAGATTGTACTTTGGGATCCATCATCCTCATCCAGCCAAGGATCCTGGATCCTCCCAATCAAGAAGTACATTCAAACTGGAGAGATCCCAGCTACGGAGAATCCGAAATCCTTCAAACTCAAGGTATCATAATATATTTTATTAGATAATATGCTATACAGAAAATCTCTTGCAGGTCCATACTTGAGGTGCATCGAGGATCCTGAAATCCAAGAGGTGCTTAAAGATTTTCACGAAGGAGATTGCGGCAACCACACAGGGGGAAGAGCATTACTCTCCAGGATACTTAGGACTGGGTATTTCTGGCCAACAATGAAGAGAGACGCCATGGAGTATTCAAAGAAGTGTGATGCTTGTCAAAGGCATGCAAACATCCTTCATCAACCAGCAGAACCTATGTATCCTATATCCTCATCATGGCCTTTCATGAAATGGGGCATGGATATCGTGGGTAAACTGCATAAAGCACCAGGAGGAAAAGTATCCATGCTTGCAATGACTGATTACTTTTCAAAGTGGATAAAGGCAGAAGCTTTTGTTCAAGTTCGCGAAAAAGATGTGATATCTTTCATTAAAAGAAACACTATTACTAGATTTGGTATCCCTTCAGAAATCATTTTTGACAATGATTCCCAGTTTATCGGGAAAAGAACCACTAACTTTTGTGATAGCTGGGCATAAAGATGATTACTTCAACTCCAGTGCATCCTCAAGCTAATGGTCAAGCGGAGTCTAGCAACAAAATCATCAACAACAATTTAAAGAAGAGGTTAGGAACCAAGAAGGGTAAATAGGCTGAAGAACTACCATATGTTCTTTGGGCCGACAGGACAACACCCAAGAATGCAACAGGCCAAACACCCTTCTCATTGGTGTTTGGATCAGAAGAAGTTATCCCTACAGAAATGGTGGTTCATACAGCCAGAACGAGCATCCGTGATCCTGAGGTCAATGAAGAAATCCTCCTTAAAGACTTGGAAACTATTGAAGAACTAAGAGACCTAGCCAAGATCAGAATGGCAGCTAATCAACAAAGGGTAGCTGGGGCATACAACAAGAACATCATGATCAGAAGATTTCAAGAAGGAGACCTGGTTTTGAGAAAAGCCTTTCAAAACACCACCAATCCGGCTGATGGGAAGTTAGAACCCAAATGGGAAGGTCCTTATCTGATCGAGTCGGAATCAGGAAAGGAGGCATATCATTTGCTCACTATGGATGGCAACAGGTTACCAAGAGCATGGAATGCTATCCACCTCAAGAAGTACTTTTTCTGATTATGATCAAGTATCCTCTGAGGATCGATTATCCTTATAGCATCAATGATCCTAAAATTGGTAATATCTATCTGATCACTTATTCTTTTCAAATTCTTATTATTAACTCGAGGATAATATATTCTTAACGTTTTATTTTTTCCAAGTTTTAAGTAACAATGCAGGGTTCTAGTAATATGTTCGATGATCAAGAGGTTGGCCACCTCTCCTTCACATTAAGGTACTATGCTATTTCCCTTGGCCTAGCCCACGATTGGGTATGACCCCCGATGGTCATATCCCCTAAGGTTTAAAGGCTTTCACCTTTCTTACGAATTAGAGTTTCTACACTCTCGCCTGTAGCGCACGCTATCCAACGTATAGTTCGGGGCAGCGGGACTAGTACACGGTTAGTGGCTGACAATTTCGTTGTCTTCGGCTATATGGAGGATCCTACGATTTATGGTAGACGTACCATACCACCGGTTTATAACGTTTTCACGAAATCTCAAGACAAAGGTTTCTAACATTTTCATGTTAGCTAAGGTTTATAACGTTTTCACGTTATCTCACGTTTGGGCTAAATCCCGGTTTGGGCGAGTCCCCAGTTGACATCCGTATCTTTGGGCCAGTCCCCAGTTTGGGCTTGTCCCCAGTATTTGGGCTTGTCCCCAGTTTAACACCAGTTTTGGGCTTGTCCCCAGTTCACGGGCTTGTCACCAGTTACGCGGGCTTGTCCCCAGTTGCACAGGCTTGTCCCCAGCTTGTTGGGTTTAATCCCAGTTAACATTATAAGTTGTTTGCAACAGATGTTCTAAGTTCAATTACGAGGATCAACACTTATGGATCCAAAATCCATAACTTACTTCTACAAGGATCACGAAAGGATCATTACTTATGGTAACCTAGATCTAATTAGATCTTATGGTATGATTTCTACTTGTCAATTTACATTTATTTGGTTAAGATATTTGTAAATTCTATTGTTTAAGGATATGAAATTCCTAGCCTATATTTTTTCAAGGATATTCTATCCTCGAAACTCTTATTCAAAGGTGTTTTTAAATTCTTTAACAAGACTAAATTTGTATCAAACAAACTTTCACGATAACAAGCAAATAATCAAAAGTTTTATATTATTAATATAAGTCAACTAGACTTATCCAAAATCCTTAACCCGGATTTCGCCATACAAAAGATGGACCATCTATCCCGGGTTAAACATGTATTACTAGTTGTTCATGATTTGCAGGGAGAATAAGAGGTTTTGGATATCTATCTTGAACGAAAGTTCTCAAGGAAACTCTATAGATATATGATAATTATATCTAGCTTGTCAAATCTCATATGTTTTTGCAGGAAGTTTGAATTCGAAGGCAAAATGACAGCTGTGATCTTATCACAACCGCCATTTTGGGGGCAATTGTTAGGGCACGAAAAATTTGACACTATGGATTCGTTATCCTGGCATATTTCTGGATCAGTTATCCTTAGAATGTGTTCCAGATTCTATCAGGATCAAGGATCCTCATCAATTGGTATTACTAACGATTGTTTCTCATGTGTAGGTTACTATTTGATAGGTATAACGGCTATAGGACGTGGTCTACCATATATTTCGCTACAAGGCACCTGTAGCACGTGGTCAAGACTGAATAATAAGCCAGTGGGAGAAGTGGTGGATTTATAGGACTTCTTGTTGAGTCACCAATAACTGAGTACTAAGGATAGGATATGTTATTCTTGAATACGTGCTTGGATCAATTATCCTTCTGAAGAATTCTCTAGCTGAGTCTAGATCCAAGATCCTTAGTCAACATTGCTATTAACGGATAATTTTTGCATGAAGACTGATGATAATAGCTGCAACGGCTCCTAGACCTAGTCTACCACTTATTTCGCTATGGAACTTCAATAAACACGTGGTCAAACAGCACGATGGAAGAGAGTGGAAGACTAGCAAGTTTTTAGGACCTAGTGGTTAGTTAGTTATTTTTGTTTTCTTTATAAACATTGAGTTGTGATCAACCCTAGGACACATACGGTTCACTAACATTACTACTACAGATTCTAGCTCACAAATTCTTTGTAATCTCACACACACCTAGCTCGATTGTAATCGTTGATCAACAACTCCAACCATTGTAACCCTTTTTTGTCATTAATAAATTGGTGATCGACGAGTTGTCATCACCCGAGGTTTTTTTCCTTTGATCTAATCGAGATCAAGGGTTTTTCCTCGCAACAAATCGCCGTGTTCATCTCAATTTCGTTCATACGTTCGTTGTTAATATCATAGCACTAGACCTCACATTTACGGATTTTGATACATAATCCTTAGCAGATTTTTGTCCAAAACAATAACAGTTTGTTTTGTAACATAATTTTACAATATACTTATAAAAAGAAATGTCGTATATATTGTTCATCTTTTAACATTGATGTGTAATAAATGTTTAAAATTGATGTGTAAATAAACATGGGTAGTATCTTAGAGTAATAAACATTACAGTTATTGATGTGTAATAAATGTCTTAGATTGTGTTCATCTTTTGAATCAATATTGAGATAGAAGTTTTTTTGAGTCGACATTTTAGAATTGTTTTATCGATTTGGAGACTAATTTCCTTTGTTTTCATATTATTGTACTAATGGTATAAGTTATAAAATATTTTAATTTTTCATTTATCTTTGTTAGTCTTTGTATGTTTTTGTATTTGATTCAAATAAGTTATGATGTCTTATAATTCATGTAAAAGTATCATTTATTTATAAGTACAACATTTGCATTTCATTAAATTTATATGATGTTACATATATATTATGTTTTTAAATATGTTACACCGTGTGTAACACGGGTAATATCCTTAGTCAATATTGGAATATAATGATATGTTTCTTTTAAGAGATTTGGATCACTTGAAGCTTACTAATGTTAGAAAAGAAAGGGCACATTTGGGCTTGGAAAATGAAGTTAGTGAGAATGTAAAATGGTTGTTAGAGTGTGAGAACTATGAGTCAAATTTTGATGATCTCCTAAACTCTTTGGAATCTGAAGATTAAATTTAAGGTAACGCTTATTCAATAACTTCGTTATGTAGTTAATTACTCTAAATTTTTTACTTTCATTGTTTACTTTGTGTTATTTGTTTAAGTTATTAGTTTAGTTCATAACTAGAAACTTTCAAAAACGTACAATAAACTCCATAAGCGTTTATTTTGTTTGTCAGGTTGTGAAAGTAATATGCTTTTTTTGGTGAAATTTTGAAGAAGTTGATGGTTGGTAAATTTGACTCCGACATGTTTAGATATTTTTTTGGTATCTCCTTTTTATGTGTATATATATAGTTTGTCTTAGTATTAAGCTTGTATTAAGACAATCTGAATGATCAATATTTGGTTACTAAGTTATGTTTATTATATGTGTTTGTTTAATATGACAGTGAAAAAATATTATGATTTTGATGACTAGTTTGTTACATTTTTTATAAAGCATCTGAATTTATAAGATTGTGGTAATATAGTTATGTTAAATTTTATAATTTTCTAAATGTTTTCTTGTGAAATTTTATGATTGTCTATATTTATATGGTAATTATTACATTCACACATTTTGTTTTTAGTTTTACATAATATTCTATATATTAATGTTAACATAAACTCATTATGACATACATTAATATTTTAGTTTAATACTTAATCAGGTTACATGGTTTATTTTGTTTTCATAGAATAGTAACCAAGTTTCAAAAGTATTCTAATTAGGTCACTCAACTTAAAAAGTGTTCCAACTAAGTCACTCAACTTTTATATTTTATTAAATTATAGGTTTTAACATATTTTTTTAGCCTTACTCTTTTTGTTTCATATAGGAACTCTTTTTATCATTTTTTTATGTTGACGTTGAGTGGCGAAGTGAATTTTTTTTTAATTTAATATAATTAATGTTTTTTAAAATTTTCTAAATTTAACTACATATATCTCAAATTCGACCCCCACATCTTATCCTCCATTTCTTTCTTGACGCACAAAAAAATCGGTGAGACTTTATTTGAAGATTTAGTGACCCGATTTAGGAAAAATATGCATGAGTGACCTAACTGAAACACTTTTGAAACTTGGTTACTATTATATGAGATATTCCCTTTCAAGTTCTATAGCAAAATGCTTTTGTTTTTGGACGGAAATTTTTGAAGTTCATACTGAGATAATACGGTTTAAATAATTTCATGACTTTGCTAATATAGACAAGTTTGTGTAACTATTAGCTTTTTATGTAGACAATGTTAATATTTTGTGTAGGTCATCCTAATGTTAATATATGGTTGTCTATTTATGAAATTTTATATTTGTCTATATTGATTTTGTTATTTATCTATTTTCAACCCGTGTGTAACACGCTGACTATCCTAGTATGTTAATATAAAAAAGAGTCTTTGGTGCCGTAAATACACCATTGGGCCACTTGATGACACTTTATTGGTGTAAGATTGTTTTTTTTTTTTCGTGTTTTAGTTTCAGCCTATAATGAACATAAAATAAATTGATCACCGAATGTCATTTTTTTATTGTTTTGTATTTTTATTTTGTTCTAGTTCATGTACCTTAATAAACGGGTTGAAACTGCCCGAATTCGCGTAGACTCACCGCATTTGTTTTAGCTCCGGTACCATAGCAAAGGTAAAAAAATCGACCAAATGTCGAAAGTTTTGGTACTGTAACGAACGTGACAAAACCCGGCCGAATTGCATAGACTCACCGCCCCAATACCCGGTCGACAACAGTCGGGTTTTACCAACACTCAAGTTTTACCAAATGACGTCACCCCTTTAATTGGTCCACCTCAATTATACACACACACACACACACACACACACACATATATATATATATATATATTAGTTCCGGTACAAATTAACACAACCGAAACCAACCGAATTCGCGTTAACTTACCGCCTCGACGCTTAGAACCAATAACACTTCGACTTTAGCATCGCTCAGTCTTTCCAAACTGTCCGGCGCAACGCGCCGAATAAAACTCTAGTATATAATATTTGAGGACTCTGGTGTCGTAAAGTATCTTATTGGGTCACTTTGTAACACCTTAGTGATGCAAGTATTATTATTTATTTTGATTACTTATTATCTAGTATTATTAATATTGTTATTATTGTTATTATTATTATTATTATATATAACATTTGAGGACTTTGGTTTCGCAAAGCATTTTATTGGGCCACTTTGCAACACCTTAGTGGTGCAAGTCTTTCTTTTTTTTTTCTTTTTGTTACTTTTTTGTTTTGGTTTTGGTCCGCAATGAAAGTGACGAAAACCGACCAAGTGCCAGTTTTGTTTTTATTTTGTTTTATTAACGGTATTATAACGAACGTAACGGAAATCGGCCGACTTCACATAGACTCGCCGCCTTTTGTTTTAGTTCCATTGTGCATAACGAATGACCGATTGAATGTTGATTTTGTTTTTCTTTCTTTTTCTTATTTAGTTCTGATACTGTAACAAGCATGACTGAAACTGACCCAATTTGCGTAGACTGACCGCCTAGACGCACGGGATCGAAAACGATCGACTTATACCAATGATCAAGTTTTACCAACCGACGCCATCACATTGGTCAACCTCAAGTTTTATATTTATTTGTTTTATTTTTTGTTTTAGTTACGATACAATAAAACGCGTAGTTGAAACTGATCGAATTCGTATCAACTTAACGCCTCAACTCTAGGAACTGACAACACTTGAGTTTTACCACCGTATCCGGACTGCCCGGCGCAACGCGCCAAGTAAACCCCTGGTTACTACTAACAATGTTAAAAAACGAATGTTAGATCTCAACAACGTGACATACCAATATATAATTAATAGCAAAAAATGTCAAATAATATCAGAACTCAGAAGTATGTGTTATCTATCATCAGGGCCGGCTCAACGAATGTGAAGGCCTAAATTGATACAAAATTTTGGGGTCTTTTCCAAAGACTTGTTAAGAAAAAAAATTTGACTATTACAAGTTTTGAATTCATAACCAATACTTTAGTAACAATTAAGCCTACCACCACATCAATACATTACTTTGAGTTTACCATACCCATCATAATATATCTATGTATAATGTTATTTTGTTTGATTTAGAGGCCTTAACCGAGTATGGGTCTAAAGCTCTAACTTGTTTTTGCTGTCCCACGAGCCACCCCTGTCTATCACTGTATCAACTCGTTACAATGATATACTATATGAAACTGAAATAAAGTAAAAACGCAATAATTGTTATAATTAATAAATACCAATTAATTTTAAAACCGTTACCAAATTAAAGAAAATAATATCTGACTTCAAACCAAGAGAAATCATGATAATTAAATGGAAAACACACCTCTTAAATAATGTTGGTGCATGACATGAATCCTGTGAATCAAATGCCTTCCCCCCTCCGACCACTTTCTCTCTCACACATTTTAACATTAATTCAATACGAGACATAATCCAACACAAAGATACACATGTTTTTGCTGGCCCACGGTCCAACCCAATCATTTATCTAAGGGCGATCGAAACCGGATACCAAAGTTTTCAAATGGTTGATATCACTATCTAAATCCGCATCCGAAATTTCGTTTCCGGACCGGAGATCAAAGTGTATATCAAAATTCTAAAAGTAATGTTTATTAGTTAATAATATAAAAAACTATATTTAGGAATTTCAAATAAAAAATATATATATTTCGGATACCCGAAACATCTAAAAATCATCCGATCGAGCTATTCGAAAATTGTTCGAAATATCCGAAAATTATATGAACTATACGAAATATTTAAAAATTATCTGAAATATACAACAATAAAAAAGTATTTAAGATAATCCGGATATCCGAATTTTTTTAAGATGTCCAAATTTACACTGAAAATTAATTCATATGATATTTGGATTTGAAATCATGGATATAATTCGGGTTTGGCTTAGAAATCGTTGTTTTTTCACACCCATTGTCTACTAAAAAACCCATCAAACAAATTTGCTTATTTGTCCTTTCAGTTTGTTTATCTCCATATAGATGATTAGGGAAGGATTTGATACAAATAAAATTAAACATTAAACATATAATAACTAAAGTAATTATAGTTTTGAAATATATTAATTAAGTTATAAAAAATATAATAGTGTCATAATAATTACTATAGTTCAAAAGTTATAATATAATAATAATTACTCAAATTTTAATATAATTACTCTACTTACATGTATACTTCACACGATAAAAGTTATTGTATTTAATCCAAACCCTAGATGATTATATGTAGTTAATTTTTTTAAACGGCGATTATATGTAGGTAATAATGTAATATAATCTACACATGTTGTATATAATCTACACACGATAAGAAATCGATCTAAGTTTCCTCGTAGGAAGTATTAAAATAGTCTTACATGTCTATCTCTTAAATAGGACACTACACGTTTTTCGCACAAACATAAATCAAAACTATTAATTATATTAGGCTGAGGGTAGTGGGGCGCGGCTGGCCCGGCTGTGAACGACGTGGGCGCCGTGCACACCACTACCACCCTTCTGTGAACGGCGGCGCGGTTGGCCGGGGCCAGCCGGACCACGGGGCCCAAAAGATGAATGAAGATGTAGAGAGAGAAAGTGAGATTAGGTTTTTGAGAGAGAGAGAGTGTGTTTTTGGGAGGAATCAACTATCAAAGCGGTGGTTGGAGACGGTGAGTTTGGAGATTCTGATGTGGGTTTGGAGACGGTGGCGGCTGGTGGTGGTACGGCGGTGGTCCGGTGATCAGTGGTGGTGGTGTGATCAGTGAAGGTGAAGAAGAAGCGATGGTCCGATGGTCGGCGGTGGTGGTGTGATCTGTGAAGGTCAAGAAGAAGCGGTGGCCTTGTGGTGGTGGTGTGATCTGTGAAGAAGAATATTAGTTTTAATATTAATATTAAAATTAATATTTAAAATAAATAAATAATTGAATCAAGCCTCGGATCACCTGGACTACTACATCCTCTGGGGCTTGGTTGAGGGGTTTGATCCAGAGCCATGTTATCGTCTACGTGTCAGGTTTTTATTTGATCACTTGGGACTCAACCAAGCTCCATTACCTTTAGCCTTAGCGTCTTAGAAAAGTATGTTTTCCTACAATAACCCTAGTTATAAATTTTAATTTGTAGATTATATATGTAAAAATTAGTTTAAAATTTTTTAAAATCTCAAGACAGGCTAAGACATATTCATATTTTTCAGTTTCAGTAACATATATTTTTTTCCATAAATATATATAGAGAGAGAGAAACTACAGTGCAATGACAGAACATGCTCATATATTAATCCTTTTAAAGTAAACACACAACAGTCTTCATTTGCAGTCGGCAAAAATGGAACTTGAACTGACACTTTCTCTCTCATCATCTTCATGTTTTTCACAGTTTGATCTCAACAACTACAGCCATGGCAATGTAGAAGCAAAGGATAATGTTTATGAGTGCTTGAACATGCAACCTCTGAAGAAGAGGAAGTATTGTGTTAATGGTGCAAATGACGTTGAATCCACATCATTCATATTCATGAATCCCAAGTAATCTACTTCCTTTTTACTTTTTTTTTATCTTAATTACACTACTAGAAAACTGGTTTGCTTCGATAATTTTAGTCGAAAATCGAAGAAATATAATTTATGGTTAATGTTTTTCGACCA
This sequence comes from Bidens hawaiensis, assembly GCF_021521415.1. Classification (NCBI taxonomy): domain Eukaryota; kingdom Viridiplantae; phylum Streptophyta; class Magnoliopsida; order Asterales; family Asteraceae; genus Bidens; species Bidens hawaiensis. Next base: position 183,805 of record NW_027494736.1, read on the forward strand.
ATTTTGGCAACCTATATTTATTACGAATGTATTTATTATTTTCACACATTAACCAACTATAACGATATCTATTATTTAATTTTTCTGTTGATGATTTTTGATGATGTTTGCGACCGAAACTAAACGGCCACAAAGTTTGTGACCAGATATGGGTTGGTCGCGAAATTTATGGCCGTTTATTTTTTTGGGGGGTAGAACTTGCTCAGATTTCTAGTAACTAGTTGGATTCGCACAACGTGGAAGGAATTCGGTTGGTATTGTTTGCTTCATCACGGTATTGACACTTGCTAAAAGAAAGCCCCAAAAAAAATTCATGATATGCACAAAAGCATATGTATTTTATATCGATTGAAAACCATAATAACAAATATGTATACCGGTTCTAGTAATACCGATCCTAGCATCAATATTTTTTGGTCGAAATCAGGTTTGTCACAATGCCCTATTTTAAATACAACTTTGTTTTCAACAAAACATAAGAAAATGTGAAAGAGTAAAAATTAAACACAACAATTAATTGTGTATTTAATTAATTTTTTTTCTAAGTTTGACAATTGATATCCATGATTTAATTTTGACTTACGCCCTTTTATGAATTTTGCAATCGAAACGAAACGGACATAAAGTTTGCGACTGGATATGGCCGGGTTGGTCGCGAATTTTATGGTCGTTTTTTTTGTTAGAACTTGCTCACTTCCCTAGTAGAAGGTTTGACTCCCAACGCAATGCGGAGAGAATTTGGTCAGCATATATTGTCTGCTTTTATACGATACCAATACTCGTAGAAAACCAAAAAATCAATTTGTTTGTTACGGTACCGGCATTCGTTGATACCAATATCAATGTTGTTTGATCAAAATCAGGTTCGTCGCGGTGCTTTATTTTGAATATAACTCCATTTCCAACAAAACATATTGAAATGTCACGAAATAAAATTTAAACACAGCTACGTATTCAGTTATTTTTATGTATTTTTTGAAATACAAAAATATTAACGCGCGTAAGTGATTAAAGAAAAATCAACTTAAATAGATTAAAAGACGTATATTAGTTAAACTAGAAGGGTTAAAAGTAAAACTAAAAAAGAAAAATTAATATTTTGCACGAATTGAAGTCATTGTCGTGTCAGGCATATGTAACGTATTAAATGCATTGTCTGTTACAATGATTACCAAACATTAGATTTAGTGGACAAGAAACCAGTCTGGTCAGGTGGCCGCCGGTGAACAAAAGTAGGAAGAAGCTTTGTGTCGGAGGGACAAAACCAAAGTCAATGTTTGTTAAGGTTCACATGGAAGGAGATGGCATTGCAAGAAAGTCAATCAATCAATCAATCATACCCAGTAAAATCCCACCGACAGCAAAGCTATAGGTAGGGTCTGGGGAGGGTGGGATGTAGGCACACCGTACCTCTATCCAAAGGAATAAAGAGGTGGCTTCCAGAGAGACCCTCGGCTCTAAGTACATGTGTATGAAGCAAAATAAAGGAAATCAAAGTTTAACCGTTATATAAAAACTACTACTAATTATAATAATATTAATAATAAGGTCACAGTTTAACAGCAATATAAAAGCTAATAATAATAATAATAATAATAATAATATATGTAAGGGAAATACCATTATGGTATGTGACCTAAATAAGTTAAGTCTAAGCCCTAAGTTATTCAATTCTCTCTAAAAATCCTTAACTTTAATTCTACTTCTCCACGAATTCCTATGGCATTGCAAGAAAGATTAACCTTAATCTACACCGCTCGTATCGTACACTTGTGCACACCTTAGCCAACATGTTTGGGAAGTGTAAGTATATGTTGGTTAATTTTCTAAAATGTTTAAAATTGTTGATTACTACATGAATCACAAAAATGAACTATATTTCTATGTTGGTGTATATAGAGCTATGTATATTTGTCAGTTTTGGTGTAAGGCCGAAACAAAAACCAAAATTTTAATTTTGATTATTTGAAAATGGTTTGGTTTAAGTTCAGTTTGGTTTATGTATTTTCGATTATATTATTTGAGATTGAGAATTATGGGTAAAAAAAGGTTTGCTAAAAATATTGAACTTAGGTCCCTTTTTTTTTTTGTTGTTAGTTAATAATTAAATGATTATTATGTATTTTAGCGAAAATATTTGGGTTAAACTAAATATTAAATTATTATAAATCACTTAAAGTTTAAAATAAAGAAGGAATGTCTATATGTTAGGTTCGGTTTTTTGGTTTTAATTACATGCATGTAAAACTGAAACCAACTGAAAGTTTGGTTTTTACGAAAATATATAACCAAACCATCGGTTATTTCGGTTTAGTTTTTTCAGTGTAATGCATACCTACAACGTTTATAATGGTACTTCTTACTTTATAACTGCAAATGACGTATAGTTATATCGGTTTGTTTAATTTTATAAGAGCTGATTGAGTATATACTGTTTGTACATTACAAGATAAATATAACCATAAAATGATTATCCTTAGAATTTATCGATTTCTTATAATCACTTGCCAGGTAAAGAAGATGTTAAACTAACGTATCAGGACAAAGAAGGTGACTGGTTGCTTGCCGGAGACGTGCCTTGGGGGTACTTACGTAAATTCAGTTTTTTAATCCAGAAATACACAATTACATCAAAATATTTATAATACTAGTTGCCAATTAGCTTTATATTTACCTGTTTTGTTTTATATTTTACAGATCGTTTATGGAGGCGGTTAAGCGTCTAAAACTACTGAAAAATACTTGTTGATGAGTTGACAAGATAGGTGGTTTCACTTGAATTTGGGCTAGGAATAGAAGAAAATGTTGGAAGGAAATATATAATGATGTGTTATGACTTATGAATACAATGTTTTGGCTAGTTTTGTGTTAAAGTGCTTAGATTTTATTTAATGGTTTCAGCATTTTATTTTTTGTTTTATTTTATTTAACGAGTTACTATGAATGCTCGATTGTTCATAAGATATTATGTCTAATCTTGTCGATATGAACTTTTGGGATTAGTTTGTACCGATAAATTTTAAAGAATTTAAAATGTGAAAAATGATATGATAATGTAAGGTTACATATACATAAGTGGATTCATCCTTCACACGTATTAAGGTGTAGATGTGTTATGATAATGTGAGTGTCATTTTTTGTAATTGATTTTTCTTTTATATACTTTAATAAGTGGTGGGGGTGGATTCATCCTTCACACTAATTAAGGTGTAGATATGTTGATTGTTAACTAAAATTAAGAAGGCAAAGGTTATTGCCGGCTTGCTAAGTTTAACTCAATGTTTTAAAAACCGGTATTTTAATTATACCGGATTGGGCTAAAAAATGGTACAACCGGTTGAACTGGGTTATACCGGAAGGTTCAACCGGTTAAATAGTTTACCTAATAATTTCCTATAAATGTAACTTCAATCCAAAGATAACCCAAAACTAAATGATTCCATATCAAATAATCTAAAAGTTAATACATATTAAAAAAATAATGCAAAAGCACTTAATTTTTAAAAAAATAGTCATAAAGTTTACACGTATAAATGTTAATTGTTGGGTTAAAAGTAACTTTGAGAATATATGGGCCACAAAAATAAAAAATTTCTCGAACTTAAAACCGGTTTGCCGGTAATTACCGGTATTTGAGACAAAAACCGCCGGTACGATGTTCAAGCAAACCGGTGAAAAATACCAGACTCAAAATACCGGCATGCAGTGCGAAATCCGGTTTAACCGGTTCAACTGGCCGGTTTGAACCGGTTTTTAAAACACTGGTTTAACCATTATTGTTTGTTACTCTTTCCTCTCACGACCAACCCATCCAAATCCCGAACACAGGGCGGTGTTCCCGTGGGCATGGTCCTACGTGACTTTATTTTGGTAAACAAAAGATGAGGATATTTTGGGGAAACGAAAAGGATGTTGCGTTATTTTGGTTCTTAAACCATGTGCAGTTATTGTCACACCCCGATCAAAGGCGGCGGAATATGTCGGGGTGCAACGGATTGCCCATGAATGCAAAACACTATTAAAGTGACAATATTTAAACAACTCATTAATATCATTCAATCACAAAAGCAATACATCTTGTTCACACATAACAACACCAAGTATAAGAATAAATATTGTTCATTCTTCTAATAACCTAGCGGTATCAAATATAATGGCATCTTCAAACTCCAAATCAAGTAATAATCAAACCTGTAACAATGCATAAAATAATATTTGTCAACACGTATGTTGGTGAGCAATTTCATAGTTTTGAGTATATATAATATGAGGCAAAATCCACAAATCGAATATGAAACTATAAATAAAAGCAACAATTGCGGTATATAAATCATAAGTAAATGAGGATCCTTTCTAATCGGTAACAACTGACATACTCGGATAATGAGGCCCTATTCTACTAGCACAAGGCTAAGTAGTTAGGGGAGCGTTTGATCATACTTATTGAGGCTCAACAACAACATAAAAATAAGCACTCGTGCACGTAAAGCATATGAAGCGTATCACACAATAGAGCAAGTATTCTAGTATCATACACCCTAACGTTTGTGGTTTGAAGATCGAGTATTATAAATCATTCTTGTTTTGAATAAGTATGCATGTTGCCCCCAAAGTATAAAAGTGAAAACGGGGGATAAAATATACTCACATGAAATAAGTAACTTGAAGGATAGTTTGCAATAAAACGGGGGATGGGTAAGTTCAACGGGCAAGACCTAGATTAAAAAGGGTCTTGAGTTAGTAGATGGTTTTGAAAGCTTTAAAGTAAAATAACTTGACAAGTAACATTAAAAATTAAAGTTTGAAGGCTAAAATATAAACACATAAGGAATTAAAGTATTGATTTTTGAAAAGTAAGTTTATTCGAAGTCGGGTCTCGGTATTCTATTTATTAGTTTTTACTTAACCTTTGTTAAGTAAATATTTGGGTACAATTGCAATATTGCAAAGTTAAATAGATACCAAAACGAGATTTTACAAGTGTTCGGATTTGTCGGTTCGAGTCTTGATAATTGGTCAAGCTCGAAGCCGAGGTTCCAAAATGTTATGAGATCACTCAATGAAATCAAAAGAAGCTTAGCCAAGGGTGTAGTTCTATTAAGAAGAACCTCGTCGTCCGTTAAGCGAGTGTTTGGTTTTGTCGGTCCAAACTTGTTATAAGATCAAGTTAGATTCAACATACCAAGTGTTTTAAGAAAACAATTTAAAATTAGTTTATAAAATAGTTTTAGAGAAAATATGAGATTCGGTGGCTCAAAACACACTAGTGTGTCTTCAACGAGTGAACTCGGTTTAGTTCGGTCTTGGTTTGGTCCTTGACTTGGAATAAAACCGAGGATTGTTTCCACATACCCAATACCATAGAACTTATTAAAATGAACTTAGAAATTATAGTACACAATTCATACTTGTCATATAAATCATTTTAAGTATAAAGTATTTAAACAAGAGTTCGGTTTTGGTTCGGCTCTTGACTCGGGATGAAACCGAAAATGGTGGCCACATATCCAATACCATAGAACTCATTAAAATAAACTTAAAAATAATAATACTCAAATCTTTTATACAATATGTTAACAATAAAGTATTAAACAAAAGTTCGGTTTTGGTTCGACTCTTGACTCAGAATGAAATATAAATTGGTGGCCACATACCCAATACCATTGAACTATTAGAAATTATTTGGAAACTAAAAGCAAGCAAGAACTAAACAATATTGATAAGCATAAACAAAATTAAAGCATAAACTAAAGCATAAGTTAAGTATATATCAAGGACTATAATAGTCCTCCATGTAGCCATGCCTTGTAGCACAACACTTCAACCGACCGTGACCGGAGAAATGAAAGCCGAAGGAAACAAGGGGTGTATATTATATATATGTTGCAACATCAAGCTTCAAGTAATAAGGACTAGTTAGAACAAGGTTAGCTTTAGTTTGACCTTAAGAGGTTGAAGATGAATACTTGGACTCGAGAGAGAGTTTGAAGAAGAAGAACAACCAAAGTGGTGTATGGAACCTTGCTTTTATAATGGTAAGAGTTTGATTCATTCATAAGGGGAAATTGCATGTGATTGGTTAAAATGGTCAAAAAAACGCTTTTGATAATTGACAATAATAGTCCCTAAAGTTTGTTTGAAGTCATTTTTCATCATAAAGAGGTGTTCTAACGTACCGAAAAGGATGTTTTCTTGACCCGACATTTGTGAAACATAACAAATATAAACTCCAACATTTTATTAATAACGACGAATCCGAAAGATCAAAACGGGTCAGGTTTTTGATACAAATACAAATGCAAGTTAAACCGAAAAATGACAAATGTTACATTCATAATGCCTCACTCCTTGGCTTTTTGCGTCATGTGACGCCCAGTCAGAGTTTTGGTTTATTAAAAAAAGATGGTGTAGTCATAAGACCCTTCGCTATGGGGCGAGGAGGAGGGCGATGATGGGGCGTGGAGGGCGCGAAACACTGTAGAGGGGCGCCGTTGGATCAAGGGAGCGGTGGTGCCCATCGTTTGAACGACCGGCGCCTTTGGGTGTGGAGGTGGGTCCCCCTCTAATACATATACATACATGTGTGTGTATAAATGGGCGCCTTTGGAGTATTAAACCATATCAGGGAATTATCGGTTGGGGCTTCGATGCCCCCCCCCCCCCCCGGTGTTTACGTGGCGCTGGGGAGGGGCTTCGAAGCCCCTCACCATAGAGGATAGCCTAACTCTCCACCATTGGCAATTTTGTGTCATGTGGCACACAGTCACTTTTATTTGCTTTTTGTTTTTTAAATAATAAGTAAACGTATCCGCGCGTTGCGGCGGGCGGAGCTGGTAACATATTTTTTGCGTGTTAAAGACCTCATTTTCTCATTGTGGCGGTATTTTCCGTTGGCTTCGTTTTGCACATTACGTCTTAGCTTAAAAAGGAACAATATATATATATATATAAATGCAGCGCGTTAAAGCACAAATAACGTTGGTGTATCAGTGTACGTACATATGTTTTTTTATGTATCAAACTACAAAGGTGTTCAGCTTTCATGTCAAACCCAACTAAGAATTATCACCTGAAGGAACTTGGGTTAATTTGATATGCTGGAATAATAACTGAAGGAACTTGGGTTAATTTGATATGCTGGATTAACAACACTGCAAGATAAATTGCAATTGCTCGTCATGTAACTCAGGATAATTGATTTCCTTGGTGTTTTTGTTTGATGCTGCAAGTGATAACTATAAAAAGAATAAGTAACAGAAGTATAAAAACTTTAAAAACAAAACATGTCATTTATCTTAGTTAATTAAATGAGATATGTTGGGAAATGTTAATTCTTACGTTTTGTAATGAGGGTAAGCATTGCCACAAATATTCCACCACCTACACTCCCAAATGTTGCTCCACAATATCCAATAAAGGTCTTAAATCGATCTCCTGTATATGATATTGTATGAGTATTCATATCAATTTTTCAATTTGGAATTATTAACATTCATTGGTGATAAAAGTTTGGAAACTTGCTAATTACAAAAAAGAAAAACTTAAACAGAAGCAAGGTAGCATACCTTAGCAAGTAAATCTGCAAATTGACATGTAAACAAATTCAGTATGATCAATGAACTTTGGCTCAGGCATCGAATCAAGAAACTCTGTATATATCACCAGTAATCAAAATTAATAATCTTACTTACAAATTTGGAAGACATACACATGCCTACACATCATTCAAAACTCTCTGTGAATGCAGAATATGTCTATGCTTTAATCTTAAGAAATCATATCTTAGTTAGAACTCTTTTATGTCCAACATAACAGCCCATATAAATATATTACAAAAACATTACTGTAAGCATAGCCTAAGCCAAGTGGAGGAAATCCTCATTCTCATAATCTTTTCAATGTTTGATTTAAGTTTTATTTAATAGTTCACAACAGTCTCATTTTCAGTTTTCCAGTTCATTGTAGTCATCTTTCATTAATTTTATCTACACATATTTATTATTTACCATAAACAGTACATAAATAATTCGAACATGTTGACTGCATAAAGTATCAAACAATGGTCATAAATCTCACAACTATACAAATCCTACCTCAACAAATTTGACTAAATATCAATCACAAATTAAAAGAAGTTTAAACAATGATTAAATAGGAGTAAATGTTTAATTGAAAGATCCATTAAAACCATACATACTATTATTACCTTAATTGCAAGAGAATAAAAAGGAATTAGACCATATGCTACTAAAATTAAACTTGCAAAATGATGAAATTATACCTGGAAATCGGTGTTCTCTACAAAAGAGTGCCATCACCGTCCGAAGGCCATGGGCGACTCCTTCATCGTCTATCACCTCTATTTCACTCCGGAGAGAGATAAATCCAAGAGAACAGAAGCTGAGGTCGAGGGGGGTCTCATAGACCCTAAATCAACAGTACTTACTCGTTTCTTTAGGGAGGAGATGGAAATTCGGAAAGAAAGTAAAAGAAATGACGGTGGTCGAGGGATTTTGCCGAATTGCTTTTAGAGATTGGACTCTCGGGTCGTCTTCGGATAACTTGTTTGTTAAAACCTCGATGTCGTTGTCCAAATCCTTCCTTTTAAGTACTTCGACGGCGTCTAAATTTACTTGAAGACGTTGAGCTCCAAATTCTTATATACCTTTGAGTCGAATGTTCATTTCTTTGAAATGACTTTCCGTTTCGGCATTCGAACCCGCTGACGACGACGCGACCACTTTCCCCTTCCCTTGCTTCTTCTACCCGGTGGTCGAGGGATCTTGGCAACATCCGCATACGGATTCTCGTCTTCATGATCGCTTAAGTTGAAGTTTCGAGGTCCGGACCCCGGCGTTTTTGGATCAACCGAAGACGATGTTTTAGACTTTTTGTTAGGTCTAAAACTTTCAGTGCTGGCTGGCCCAACAGGGGCCCAATTAGGGTGAAATCTCAGTTGGTTTTTCCAACAGTTCATAAAACTGAAGTTCCCGCCTTCTCCTTCTGTTGATCCTCTACCAACGCCCTTTCCATGATATCCGCGTTAGAGACACCGCTACCCCACATTCGAACCATCCGAGAGTGAACTTAATGGTAAACCATGCATTTGGAGTTTATATCGGTCAATTTCGACATTACAGAATCTTTTTCCCGACGTGAGTCCCCACCAAGTTCATGGAACAATTCTTTAATTTTGTTCCAAAATACGCCCATTTCTTGATAGTTCGCTAAAAAATATAAAATATTACACATTTAGTGTTTATTCTAAGAAATTAAAAAAAAACATATATTTTTTAAAAACTTACAACACTCGGGATCTTCCGATATCACGCACCACGCCCGAGCATGTAGTTCACACTCATCGGGTTTTCACGGTATAGTTTTCTTTTTAGTCTGAGGTTCGTTGGTGGGTTTTTTTGCGTGTTTTCTCCCACGCCCGCCTCCACGTTGGATCGAACCGCCACAAGTCTCCGGGACGGGTTGTGGCTCCGAGTTGACTTGTGTCTCCGGCACTGTCTCGTCGTCGGGTTGGGAACCGGAACTGGCCATCATATTCATGGTTGGGTTTTGGAAACCGGGCACCATATATGGGTTAGGGACTCCGGAACCTAGATATTGTATGTATGCGGCCATTTGTGCGTCGAACGGATACGGGGTTTGAGGGGTCGGTGTAGATGGGTTCGGTTGTGGATTATTTGGGTTGGGATTGTTTGTGTTGCCTTGTCTGGCGTATTGAGCGAAACCGAGCATTTGGCTGTTGAACGGAAACATATTGGTTGGTGATTGAAAATATATTTTTTGATTGTTGTAGAGAATGAGTGGATGAATTGTTTATAAAAAATGAAGTTTGATTGTGTGTATAGGAGAATTGTGTTAAAAAAAAGTAATAAATTCTTTTAATCAAACGGTAACAATATAACAGCCAAAATTGTTTGAATATGCGTGCCTTTTAAGCGTTTTTTAGAAACGCCGTTCAAAAACGCCGACCAAAAATCCAGGTGGGGGTGCCCCCAGCGTTTTCAGCCTCAAAACGCCGCAACATGGGGCCATTACGGATGGTCTTAGACTATGTATAGTTACAACCTCCTTACGAAGCGTTATGTGACACGTGTTAGCCACGTCATCAGGAGGGGCGTTATAACAAACAATGGTCTAACGGTATAAAGCCACGATGACAGGTGACATGAATCCATAATGAATTGAAAGGGATAATATGACCGAACCAAATATATTGGAGTATTGATTATTGAACACTCTCTTCCAAGTTCCAAATTTAAGCCCAGTCTTTAACGGGCTTTCTATGGGCCTTTGTGTTAGGGCCTGCTAAAAAAACGTCTTTTAAGATTTGTAATAATAAGTTTACGAGAGTGAGAACCAATTTGAATAATTATTATTTTTAGTTTTGTATACCTAAAACTATTTAATAGTTTAATAGAGTAGAATAGGATTGAATGAATTATATTCAAAAAGTAATTTATTTTCCTTTCCATTGTAATATGCTTATAATAAAGTACCCAATAATAGATCAAAATGTTGTAGCAATAGTGTAAAGGTCATTGAGTTTTACTCGATTGACCTTGAAGAGAAACTGAAGATTTGGGATGGAGGCCGCAAGATTCGCCAATGATACGTCGGTAGATAAAAGTCTATATAAAAGTCAGATTTTATCAATGATTTGTCGATAGATATGTCATATATGAATAAAAAGAGTGAAAATAAATCAGAGTTAGACAATACTAATTTATAAATATATATAATTTTAAAGAAAAAGACAGTAAAATAAACCGTCTCGATAAGTCTTTAATTAATAACCAAATAAATAAAGTAGCATGAATGATGCCTATATATATTAATGTTGGTGCATTGTAAATCACTCATTCACTTGGAATGGCCTCAAATGAGCATGACCACTAAGCACATGGCAAGGACAAATATCGACTCTTGAGGATATTCATTGTTCCTCTACGAAAATTTAAAATAATTAATTACACATATAATCTCTAACTATCAGTGACGGAACTACTAGAGGGTCCGTTGACCCTCCGGCCGTGCTCCGGCAGTGCTCATTTTGACCCTTCGATCTACAGAGTTTTTAGTTTATTTTGATCCTCAATAACGCTAGGTCACTAGCTGATTAGTTGCATAGATGATTAGATTAAGTAAAAAGATGAAAACGTTAAAGAAAATGCTTCTCATCGGAATTTACTTGCAAGCTGTGAAAAGTTGAAATAAATGTGGTGTGAAGAAGATGATATGTTTTTGAAGGTTATTTTTGTAATTACCTTCTTTAGAAAAGGATACATCTGGATCCAACGGTCCATGTCATTGGATATTATTGTTTTCACCTCCTTTTGACGACGACGACGACAATAATAATAATAATAATATATGATCGTTGAAAGTGTTTTAGTTTATTTTTTACATTTTTTTGTTTGTTTAATTCAGTTTAAAAAGTTTGGAATTTCTGAATTTATCACTCTTTCGATTTTCTTTAAATTTTGTACATCTTAAAGAATAATTCTTTTACATTAACACGCAAATATATATTGACCCTTCGACTTAAAGTCTCTGGTTCCGCCACTACTAATTATAAGAGTAATATTAAACTCTTTAAAACTATATTTGGAAAAAAAAAACACTAACACTTTTTGTCCATGTATGCTAACATTACATATTTTGTCATTTAGGTTTAGTAATTACACTAAACATCCATTTCTATATTGCTCGTCACGCATTTCGTCGTTTTGATAGATGGACATTAGATTCATCCATTAAGTCTAGTCATATGTAATGCTCACGAGAGTAGTTTAGTACTCTTAACTCGTGTAGTTTTGAAATATTATTAGGGCTTTGAGGCCTCCCTAAGTTGCTTCTTCATCTTCAATCTACTCGAGTTCATCTATGAGCCCCATATGGTGTTTCATCGATGAAGAAATTGATCCAATACACATATTTCTTATTTTATGATCATTTCATGACAAACCTATAGGAGTTAGTTGTCACATAACTATAGATTTCACTTCATAACATTTGGTCGTGTTGTTGTGTCTAGATAATTCATCCCAATTACACTTTCGACTAAAAAAATCCATTATATGACACTATATGAGACAACCATAATAGAATACTATTGATGAACAAACATATGTAAGGCTTGAGCCAAACGTACATCAAGGAAAAGGAAGAACTTTAAGCCACTAAGGGGCTATTTGGTTCATTTAAATCCGAATGAGTCATATCAGAATGAGCATCTGTCCCATTCAGCAACAACAGTAAGGGGTTGTTTGTTTACATCTGAATGGAACCATTCAGATGTAAACATCTGATTCATTCAGACTTCAGACTGTTTGGTTCCAAACAGAAAAACATCTGAATGGTTAAAATTAGGTATGAATCATTCAGACTTGTTGTTGCTGAATGGGACAGAGGCTCATTTAGATATGGTTCATTCAGATCTGAATGAACCAAACAGCCCCTAAGTCTGAATGATTCAGATATAATTTTAACCATTCAGATGTTTTCCTGTTTGGAACCAAACAGTCTAAATGAATCAGATGTTCACATATGAGTGATTCCATTCAGATGTAAACAAACAGCCCCTAAGTTTGGCATGCCCTTTAAATTTGAAAGCTGGACTTACATGTTACTTCTATCTATGTAGTTTTGGTAAGGGCGAACTGATAGCAAAATCACCGGTAACAAGTTGGAATTGAAATCGAATATAAAAACAAATAGTTCTACGGTTTGTTCGTGATACAGATACACCACGCAAACAAACAATATGGTTGCGATCTTTAACCGAATATACAGATACACCACTACGATTAGAGGATCGGGGTCTAAGAACACCATCCAACTTGCCAAAGTTGAACTAGCATAGACACATATTAATCTAACTCTCACTCTCAAGAGATAAATCAACACAATAATTTTTTCATCATAAACTAATATGTCCATTAAAAAAAACATACATCGATACATATTGAAAAGCTAAATAAACTGCCACTAAAATATAGGAAACTACCTTGACCGCTACTACATGACTTGAAATAAAATAAGAAATTAAATAAAAGAGATAATATAATAACAAATGACAAATAAACGTGGTTGCATGCATGCTAGAAAATCAAGGCTTGTGGTTCGGATCACGGTGGCTCTTCGGGTTTGGGTAAATATGTGATCCAGTTAACTGGCTTAATAAACTGAACCTCATGTATATCACGAACCCACACACACAATTGTGTTATCATATGTTATATTGTGTCTAGTCTACATATGTGACACTCGTAACACCAATTCATCATATATTTTCTAAAAGTCACACCAAAAGAAATTATTGATAGATTGTGTTATAGCACTTGTGTAGCCATCATGGACCAAGTAGATATGGATGTATGGGGAAAATGGGTGATGAGATCCGTTAGATGTGTGGGAAGGCATGGACCATATACAAAATATCACTATATCAGTATTACCTTTATGTGTTATATACTAGTTATATAGTTGCATTCTATGTGTTATTTTTATATCCGACAAAACTCGTAAAGAATATTATTATTACTAGTAAAGAAATCTTGATACATTGTGTTCAAAACACTCATGTAGCCATCATGGATCAAGTGGATGTGGATAGATAGGGAAATAGATGATGAGATATGTGAGTGTGGAGGAAAAGGTCAAATTGGAAAAAATAATAAATGGAGGAAAGGGTGAAATTGGAAAAAAAATAATAATTGGAGGGCAAATTTGGTATTTTAAATGTGGCCCCGTTCGTTACGTAATAATATCAAAGCCTGTATATATCAACATTCAACACCCACTGCAAACTAGAAAGAGAATAATTGATGAGAGAAGACAACACCAATAATAAATTATTTTATCGTACGATACCATATTATGAGATACGATAAATTGGAAATTGTGTAATATTCGTGTGATACATTTAAATTGCCACCTGCCCCCCACACATTGTTCTGGTGCTCCCCATGTACATATGTACTTTCAATCTTTAATGTCATTTAATTATTCTGTTTATAATAAGATTATAATATTACTAAGAAAAACCTTCTTTTTATTTTTTAATTATTATTATTGTATTAACATCAATTAATAGAACATTATTAGGCTGAGGGGTGTGGGGCTTCAGCGGGGGCGCGAGAGCCCCTCCGCTTACGCCCCCAGGCGCGAGCACCACACCACCGGGGCGCGAGAGGGGCGCGAGCACGGAATTCAAAGCAGGCGCAAGGTGGTTCGCGGGACCTGTAGGCGTAAAGGGACATTGGGAGACGTGAAAAAGCCATTGGGAGTACAGAAATGAGCCGTTGGGCTCTTTAATTTAATAAAAAAAAAGTATTCTTCCTATATATAAACCCAATATCACATAAAACAATTACCACACCCAAAATCACATAAAACAATTACCACAACTTCAAAAAAAAACCCAAAATCAACCCATCTTCCAAACTTTTTTTAAAAACATGTCTGGAAATTGGTACCCAAACCTAGATTCAGGTTATAGTTACGACGATTTATGGTCGTCACCAGACCAATCGATGTTTTTTTCGGGGTCGCAAGAAACATCCGGCTTTCAACCGTCCAACATACAACCGTCTCCTAACTTTGTTGTTCCGGAGACACAAGAATCACACGGTGATGCTACGGGAGCAAGAAGACGCGTCCACCGGAAAAAACAACTTGCAACGGACGGGCCGGGACCGGCTTCGACTCCGAGGACGAAACGGAAAACCACTACGTGGTCATCGGATGAGAAGGAAGCCTTGTGTCGGGCTTGGATAGTCATTTCTGAGGATCGGCGTTGCGGTAATTGTTTTAACGTTTTTAAAAATGATTTTTAATAAAAAAGTTAGATAAAAAAGTTAACTGGAAATCTAATTTAATTATTCATTTTGCAGCCGACTACCAAAAAAGCAAGGTTTTTTGGACAAAGGTTAGGGAGACGTTCTATACGCTCGTTGGGAGTACAGAGCGAAACGCCGATATGATTTCGGGTCGGTGGTCCGAAATCAGAAAATTTGTCGGCTTGTTTACTAATCTTTTCAACATGAACGCCGGTCGTATGAGACCAAGTGGCAGTGATGATTTGGCGGTTTACAATTTCACTGTCGAAGAGTGGAAGCAGGAGTGTTTGCGGAGGCATGGGACGGTGAAGACGTGGGACGATGTAAAGTTGTGGGAGAGGTTGAAAAGGTGTTCCAAGTGGGTTGAGCTGGTGGCGCCGGACCATGATGCGGAAGTAGGGCCGAAACGGACTAAAACTAGTTCGTCTGGAGCGTATAGCACTTCTGCCGGGTCGGATTGCCGCGTTGGATTCGACCTAAACATTGCGGGGGAGGAAACGTCTTCACCGCCGAGGAGGCGGCCATTGGGACGGGACGCCAAGGGGAAAAAACCGGCTGAGGGGGGAGCCGTAAACATCGTCGATCTTGTTGAATCCCTCAATAAATTCAACAAAACCATGGAGGTGGTCTCTAATGACAAATAGGAAAAAAGTCGAATGAGAGATTTGGACTTCCTTACAAGAGACTTCAGTAACCTAAATCCGGTCGATCAAATGCTGATGGAAAAGCAAAAGGAACGTATCCGAAAGAGGTTGATCGAAGAAGACCAAGCCGAAGAATAAGAATAATGTTTTTTTAGTACTTTAATTTTTTTTTTATTTTTAGATATTAATGTGTTTTTTTTTTAATGTGTGTTTTTTTTAATAATTTATGAGTTTTTTTAATAATACGTTTTTTGAATATATTTATAAAAAAATAAAAAAAAAATCCGCTGGAGCCCCTGCTGGAGCCCCTCCACACCAGGGCCAGGGGCTCCAGCGGGGGCTCCAACACCCATCTTATCCAGTTTCTCTCTCTGCCACACGTCACAATATTATTGGCTGGAGCCCCCACTCGCACCCCCGTTAGAGCCCCCCACACCCCTCAGCCTTAGAGGTAATTTCAAAATAGTCCCTTTAAAGAGAGAGATTCTCAAAATAGTCAATTTGAAGAGAAAGATTCTCAAAATAGTCTATACAAACTTATCTTCAACGTGACATTGAAAATCATGACATGAGATTTGTTAACCACTCATATTGTGACACGTGTAAAGGTAACGTGAAAGTTACTCCCAAATCTGTCTGTGCCGATAGTTTTATAGCCAAAATCTTTTTCTGAAAAACCATGGTTTTTGAATTAAAATTATCAGCCCCGTGAGTTTTCAAAAAGACGAAATTCGTGTTTTTTGAAATGCATCGTCTCCGACGCATTTCAGGTGAATTTCGTCTCCTACGTGAAATTTCCCAAAAGTTGCAAAAAAAAAAAAGATTCTTTTGCAGTGAAGTTAGTCTTGTCCGATGATTTTCAATAAGTTAAAAAAAAACAATAAATTTACAAAATAATTTTAAAAAAACGATAATTTACCTCAAAAATTTTATCTCCTCCGTCGATTTTCATTAAAGTTTTATAAATCCGAATAATGTGTATAACCTTGTTATATTATGAAACAAGTTCTTCCATTTCAACAAAAATATCTTGTAAAACAATTAAATTTAAGAGAGGTGACAACATGGGCCCATTTCTCAAGAAAAAGATTAGTTTCACTTCAAAACTCATCGGATCTGACAATGTGGGCCCAGTTCTCCCGATAAAAGATAACTTTCATATTAAAATCATCGAAGAAGATTAGTTTTATATCAAAACTCAACGAAAAAGACTAGTTTCATATCAAAACTAATTGAATCTGACAACTCTAATTCCAATGTAAAAAAACATGAGTTTCATATCAAAATTAATCTTTTTCTAACAACTATTCTTTTTATGCAAAAAAGTTAATTTTCATCTAAAAACTGTCGAATTTAAATACTTCGTATAAAAATCTATCTTTTCTGAAAACTCTTCTTTTTATGCAAAAAAAAGATGAAATTCACCTTAAATGCGTCGGAGGCGATGAATTTAAAAAAAAACGCGGAAACCGATAGCTTTAAAAACTCACGGGGTCGATAACTTTAATTCGAAAACCATGGTTTTTCAGAAAAAGATTTTGGCTAGAAAACTATTGACGCAGACAGATTTGGGAGTAACTTTCATGTTACCTTTACACGTGTCACAATATGAGTGGTTAACAAATCTCACGTTTGAGATAAGTTTGTATGGACTATTTTGAGAATCTCTCTCTTCAAAAGGACTATTTTGGGAATTACCCCATATTATTAAGCCAATGAGCTAGTGATGGAGTGGTAAAGAAGAAACTTTGTGTTCCATGTGATTCAAGTTTGATATTCTTGTCCATAACATTTAGTTTCAGAGGCACCAGGGTGATGATGTGAGACTAGACGAGTAGATGACTTTCACTAGTTGGATCCTTAAACTAAAAGGATTTTATCTCAACGCACTGTCGTGATTTCGGGCGAGTGTTCACGGGCATTGGCCTTAGATGAGGGTTTTTTCTGGATTGAAAAACGAGACCAGACTAGTAGATGACTTTCACTAGTTAGATCCTTGAACTGAACGGATTTTATCTCATCGCACTGTCGTGCCTTCGGGCTGGTGTTCACGAGCATTGGCCTTAGATGAGAGTTTTTCCTTGATCGAAAAACGAGTGTATTTCGATGTGATGAATTTAGTCAGTAGCCCGTTTGGAGGATTCGTTGGTCGTTCAAAAAAAATATTATTAATTATGCTTCACCTTACAATAGTTAGAGCATCCATCACAACAAACCTTTACAAAATTTTTTATATTAGCATCACGTCGAATTTCAAATTTATTTTAAAAACCTCACTAACAAACCTTCACAAATCTCATTTAAAAATATTAAAATATCATAATATACACACATTATATATATACACACATGTGTGTGTGTGTGTTTGTGAGAATAGGTTGAAATCCGGATGAACGCTACGACTGCAAACTTGTCTCATGCAGGGGCGGACCTACATAGTAGCCGTCGGGGTCCCGGGACACCAATGTTTTTTAAAATTTATTTAGAAGCGATATAGAAAATTTTTGAAGGACCCCATATAAATTAACACTTGGACCCCATAAACATATTGCATATCCACTCTGGTTGGAATGAAACCTATTTTTGGAGTGAAAGGTCCCAGGTTCGAGACACTTGTAAACTGATTTTACTCTATTTTTTTTGCTATTTTTTAGTCAAATAGGCAATATATATGGTCAATATAGTAATTAGGTTTTTTTAGTTTGTAACATCAGACCAGAAACAAAAGCTGCTTCTCAAGTCTCAACCCCTCCTCAACGCTGCTCAATCCTCCTCAGTCCTTAGGACCGTCACCTGCCCAACCCCTGCGCGCTGCCGCGCTTCTCTGCTATCAGCCACCCTCTCGGCACTCCTTCTGATTTTGCCTCAACTCTTAGGTAATTTTAGGGCTAAAAACTACTCAATAAAATAAAAATGTCCAATTGATTGACTTTATGCAATCACATACTTAGATTGGTAATTCTATGGTGTATATTATTGTTAGATTGTGATTTGTTATGTTAAAAACTTGAATTTTAGGGTTAATTATGCAAGAATTATTGAAAAGAATGGGAAACGGGTTTGAAGATATATACACACACACACACACATATACATACATACATACATAGATTTAGAGAAGAGCCGTGCTATGGATTATGGTTTGAGGAGAGTAACATGGTTTAGATCGTGCAAAACGGCTCATTATAAGAATGTTTCAATTTGGCTCGGGTCAAAACGATTCTTCTTGCTAAGTTTTAATTTTGTTTGCGTCGAAACTGGCTTTGACCACTAGACTTTTGTTGAATTGAGTTGTTTTATGAAAGAAAAACATAAGTTAATTCTACTGTTTTGAATAATATAGCCCAGATGTTATTAAGAAACTTCACACAAACAGAATTTCTAATGTTTTCTCTTATTGTTTCGAATAACATCGTATTTTGTGTTTATATTATAATGATATTATTTTCTATTATGTTTCTCGACCCGCCCCGCCCCGCACCGACACAACCCAAACAGCGACCGGCCAAAAAAATTTGAACGTCGAAAATAATGGGACCCCATTGTCGAAAAATCCTGGGTCCGCCACTGGTCTCATGCACTTCTCTCATATAATCCACCCACACCTTTTTATTAACTAGTTTTAAACTTTTAATTTATAAAAAAAAGTAAAAGACAATTAATATGTTATTTGAAAAAAAAAAGAAATGAAAGAAAGAAAATAACCTTGTCCAATTATGTTTTAAACTAAATAGTGTGGTGCTACTTTGAACATGTTGCAGACTTCCGATGTGTTGTTGATAACGCAAGAAACCCGAGAAATGTCAAAACAACCTTTTTTTCGGTTCCACACAAAATATGCAAAAAATTATAAGGAATTTATGTATATATATAAATAATGTGATAGTGATTGGTATAGAAAAGAAAAAAAAAGAAGACGACGACGAAGACGACTATGAACGCAATACTTACGCATGAAAGGTAAACAAAATAATAATATACTAGTTTTATCCCCTGTATTACGGGGGCTGTTTTACATTACTCGTTTTTAAAATTTTTATATTTTTTTGGGTTTAATTTTATTTATTGTAATGAAATTATATTATACTTAGAGTTTGATGATAAAAATGTTTCACAAATAACTAAGGTGTTATAACCTAGTTTAAAAGTTATCTAGGTATGGTAAGACCCAAGACCTGCTTATTTTTTTACTATAAAATTGTTTTTAATTATAAATAATATTTTTTAAAAAAATCATATAATAATTTTTAGTAATCTAATTTATAGGATTTTCACATAAATAATTTGGTAAGAATAATTTTTAATTTAATGAGATGTTATAACCCTTTTAAGGAATATCTGGGTTTGGTAAGACCCATAACCGTAAATTCGGGTCACATGATTGAAAAGCCTTCATTTAAAAATCAAGCAAATCTGATGACTCCAAAAAAATGGGGAACAACCACATCGCGACACATATGATTTTTTATGTTTTCTTTTATATATATTATAGATTTTAGTGTTTTTTTTCGAACTGTGAACTTTTATAAACAAACAACACCAACCAAACAACAGAAACACAAACAAGGAGCAACCTCCACAACCCGGAGAGAAGCTACGAAAGCCTCAAAAGAACGAAAACAAGTTTCATGAACTCAAAATCGCACAAATTCGACCAATCTATCAACCTAAACTTTGACTTATTATTAAACCAAAGAAAACCAAAAGGCTTTTATATCCCCAATAATCTCATCCACTTTGACCTCTTTGCCCTCAAACACCTTGTCGTTTCTCGCTTTCCAGATTCTCCAACAAGCAATAATAATAATAATAATAATTCCATGGAACACTTCTTTTTGTACTCCAAACTTGATGGTGTTGTAAAGCTCCAAAAGATCTCTAACCGAGAACCCAAAAATAGGGGGAACTTTACACCAACGACTGACGTGCTCCCAAACAACCGTCGCCACACTGCAACCCGTGAATAAATGATCTGTCGTCTCCCCCTCCACCTCACATAAGGCACAAACGTCGTCCGAGATCATTATATTCCTTCGTTCCAAAGCCCTCCGAGTAGGAATTCTATCTATCTCCGCCCTCCAAGCATGGATATTACATTTCATCGGTACCTACTTACTCTAATTCAAAACATAACTATTACCAATAATTTTAGATTTATTGATTATACCTCTAACCGATCTAACCGAGAACTCGCCCCTTTTGTATCCAAGCATAGATTTTAGTGTTATATATGACAAGTAATTAACAACATTCTTTTCTTTTTTTTTCAATAATTGATGTTTTTACTGTTACTTTTTTTTTCACATATGGTGTCAAACTTTTAATCATTTCATTTTTGGTGTTTCCTTAGTTTGTAGGGGTGCGCACAAAACTAAAAAAACCGAACTGAAACCGATAAAATCAGAAAAACCAAACAGAGAAAACTAAACTGAATTAGAAACCGACGGTTCGGTTATGAACCTTAGCAAAAACTGAAATATTGATTTTGATTTGGTTTTGTATTTTATTAATAACCAAAAAAACCGAACCATACCAAAATAACCAAAAAATTGAAATAACCATAATATCTTATTCGTAACCATTGAAACAAAGACCATTTGTTTAGTTTTATCCTATGGTTAATAACAAATATATTTGGTTGCTACTTATGGTTAATAACTAATCGTACTAATACTTTTAGTTTTGATTTTGATTATAAATGTATCTTTTATTGGTTTTTAATATTTGTAGCTCAAATATTCAATATTCTACTAATCATTAGTTTAAAGGAAAAAAAAATATCATGTCCAATTTTAATATCTTGGGTCAAATTTTTTTTGGCCCAAAATGTTTTGGCACAATTAGCAAAACCGAAAAACCAACATCCAAAATCGACCTGAACTCAAAAACCAAAAAACCGAAATGAACAGTTTTAAAAAATCATTAAACCGAAAGTTTGATTTTTTGGTTCAGTTTTAGTTAAAAACCACACCACGCACACCCCTAGTAGTTTGGGAACTACAGGGTGCTTAAGATAGACATGTTAGTAAGTTGTTGAGTAACTAACAGAAAAAATCTCAAACTCGATAATAGTAAACCATGATGACACTGTCACACTCCAACCTACGACAGAATATGTCGAGGCGCAACTGATTGCATAGTAGCTCGCAAGACACTATTAATATCAACGTGACAATAACTAATTATATATATTCATATAATCAAAATACATCACAAAATCCATATAAAAGATTATCCATATAGATTGTTTATCTCTTCAACAACCTAAATCCAACTAAATGTATTCCCAAACTTCCAATTCTTTAACTAGCAAACATGTAACATGCGTGAAATTAAAGTTTGATCAACATAAAGTTGAATGAACAATACACAAATTTGGATGTATTATTATACTGTAAACAAGCAATTCGTATGTGGATATAAACACTTACAACATTGATGATATATAACACTATGTGAACCATTTCAATCTAGCACAAAGCTAGCCTTACTAGGGTAAGGGGAATACTCGATGAGGATGAGGTGGCACAACCGCCAAACAATATAAATAAACACATACTCATATAGTATGTCATCGACAAACAATAAATCCATAAACACATAATATCGAATTATGGTTGATGAGATATATATTTAAATAAAAAACTATAATGTATATGGTACACATGTTAACTCTAAAAGTAAAAGATGAAATATTGAATGTGAATTACTCACCTTGAATTTGGTGAGTTGAAATATTAAGATCTTGGTTGGGTGAGTCCTAATGAGTAATCCCTAGATACAAGTAAATAGATCTTCTTTAGCATGTGTTTGATAAATAATAGTCAAAGAAAAAGATATCTATAAAAATAAAATACCTAAAATTGAAAAAGAAACAAGGAAAAGGAAATCAGTTTTGGATAGATTTCTGTCACCGATTGCATAAATGTTTAAAAATATCAATAAATTCTCAAAAATTATAAAAATCTCCAGTCAACTAAATTAGAATGTAAGGGGAAAATTTTCTTTAGAAAGGTTTCCAGGTTCGAACCCAAGATAGGCTAAATAGCCGATCTTCACAAGGGTACATATCTGCGCACAAATTTTGGAATAACGATTGTGAAGCCATAAGAAATAATAAAAATACAAATAAATAGTCATTAGAACTGTAACTCAATAAAGTTAATGATAGGCTTTGGCCTTGCATCATTCTAGTTTGTTGAGACCGAGATATGACTCAATCTTTGAAGACCATTCTTGTTGTCAAATTTGAAACATTGAAAATAAGAATGTTTTTGATGTTTTGGAATGGATTTTAATGAAGAAAAATTATGAACCACTTATCGTAAGATGAATACAATATGTTTAGTTATGTATCATCAAAATCCTTATGGTATAAATTAAACAAAACAAAATCAATAATTTAAGAACTTGTAAAGTTGTGATCATCATAACACAAGAAAAATAAGAAAGTATGAACAACATAAATTAAAACTTACATGTAATTGGAATAATATTTTAGAAGAGAAGTAGAGATTAATGAGCAAGATGATGTTGTATTTAAAGTTGAGTTATGATTAATACTCTAACTTGATGAGAAAGTTTAGAGGAATTCTTAAAGAAAAAGTTTAAATAATAATAATAATAATAAACAAATAATATTAATAATAATAACAACAAAAAAAATAATGAAAGGAATTGTTGTCCACTTTTTTAAAAAAATATATTTTTTAATATATAATAATAATAATATAATTATGTAAATAAAATTTAACTTTTGTAAATTATAGAAAACACGATTTAGTTACAATAATAAAACAAACTGATCTTTAAAGAACTACATAATAAAGTAGTTTAATTAAAAGTAGTATAAAATAAAATTGACTTTTAAACGGGTTGAGTTTTTGGATTCGAAAATTGACGAATAATACAATGTCCCCTACTTTTGAGAATTTCGTCTCGAAATTAAGGAAAAACTACGACAAGTGTCGTTTTAAATAAAAGAAATTTTAATAATTTTTTCAAGTAATTTTTTTAACATAACATAAATCTTCATGTGTCCCGAGTAACGCTCCAATTGAAAATACAATAAGGACACTTATACATAGGATGTACTAGCGTTGTATCCACCATGTCTTTCCTATTTTTACATTTGTATTGTTACCCAAAACCACCTACAGTTCTAAGTTATGACACGCAATCATACATACTACGATTTCCATGCAAGGAGTTGGATAATTATGTATCAAACCATAATTATCTTTATCATCGGATTGTTCATATAATTCGTTCCATTGTGTGGATTATAAAAACATAAGTTGTCAATAATATATACCTATAAAGGAAAAATAAGTTAGCCACCAAACTACGGTGAACTTAATAAATAAAAAATCAAGAATATCATTATGAATATAACAAAAAAAAATAATGAAAGGGATTGCCGTCTCTTTCAAAAGTTTTATTTCCTTTTTTTTATTAAATAATAATAACATAATTGAGTAAATAGAATTTAACTTTTGTAAATTATAGAAAACACCCTTTAGTTACAATAATGAAATAAATTGATCTTTAAAGAAGTATATAATAAAGTATTTTAGTTGAAAAAGATATAAAATAACATTGGCTTTAATACGGGTTGGGTTTACGGGTTCAACAATTGACGAATATTACAGGCACAGCATTTATCAAACTAGGGTTTGAGAGTGAGTATTGCGTAAACAACCAACAATATCGGCACTCTCTTTGGCGGTTTTAGGTAACATATCACACTGAGGTTTGTTTTCACAAGTTTCCATAAAAGTTAAGCGTTCTAGGGTACGGTTCACGGGTTAATAAAAATTAGACGCCCTGGTGTTACAATTCACTAGCTGGTATAATAAAAGTGGCCATCCTAGGGTTTACGAGTCTGGATTGATAAAAGTGGGGTCACCTTAGGGTTTGGGTATTATAAAAACACAATTATGAAAATAATCCTATTAATAGAGATTCATGTGTCGTTTGTCCATTAGGATCCGTTAGTGTTCATTTTTCCATTGCGTTCATATACAATATTAACAAATAGACACGAACAAACTCAATTTCTTAATGGACGGACATGGACATGAGTTTTGTTCGATAGAGTCGTGAACCATCCGTTTATCCGACAAAAGTTTAACGAACGAACATGGATAAAATTTCGTTCAGAAGCTATCATATCTCATTTAAGTTGGGCCAGCCTCTTTTTGGGTTTCCATACCTTGGGACTTTATGTTCATAATGATGTCATGCTTGCCTTTTGTACTCCGAAAAAGCAAATCTTAGTCGAACCTATATTTGCCCTTGGTCATCCCAATCTAAGCACATGAATGTTTATCTTTTCACCACTTTATTTTTATATTTTTTAAGAAAATCAAATTAACTTAATTGTTTTCAAATTAAAATAATATTCTATTAATTAAAAAAATAAAAAACATGAAAAAAAAAGATAAAATTAAACTAAATCGGGTAACTCCCATCCCCAGCATTAG
This sequence comes from Bidens hawaiensis, assembly GCF_021521415.1. Lineage (NCBI taxonomy): Eukaryota > Viridiplantae > Streptophyta > Magnoliopsida > Asterales > Asteraceae > Bidens > Bidens hawaiensis. The sequence goes on from NW_027494736.1 coordinate 208,792, forward strand.
GTGATTTCTTGCTTTTGAGCTAAAACCGCTTTCAATGCCAACCTGGTCAAGTGATCGCAGGATTTACAAAAGAAATTATATAGAGGTAGGGTATTAAACCCACCACTTAACAAGTCTAAGACCCAAACAAAGCGCCAGGCGGAACAAACGGCGGGAGTAGCCGCCACGCGCCAGATATAACATGGCGCTAAAGTAGTTCTTTAAAATAATATACATCCATTGACGCCTAGGGAATGGTACCGCAAAGGTCTCACAAGCATGGGACAAAAAGGTATAATCTACGTGAGAATAAACACCCAACCAATAAGGATCGAACAACACACGAAGGATGGTACAAAATAGTACGAAACGTCCTTGTCAAAAGGCCATGATGCTCACCAACTTCCACCAACCTCCACAATCACAAGAATGGAGAATATTATTGGTGTAAGGACATGACAACGTGGTTGACCATCCTCTCTCTCTCCTCCGGCTATAAATACCAGGTGATCTCCAAATGGTAAAGGATATACTCTCTCATATTCATTAAATATATTCCATACTACCAAATACTAATTCTCACGCCGGAGGGTGGTTACGAGAGAATCCCCCCCATTCCTCGTAACGAGCTCACGGTGTTCTGTTTTGCAGGATACACTCATCTGCGCCAAGGAAGGTTTTATAACCCATCGTGGGGAATACTTATCTTAATCCCTTGGACTAACGTGTTAGACCTTGAGGGGTGGATTAGTGTTTCTTCATTGGCGCCATCCGTGCATATAGCTAGAACAATTACTGAAAAATCACTCCGTTCTTGACTCAGATGAGTGGCAAGACCACACCAAAAGAGGTTGGCCAGAATTCAAAGGCCAACAAAAAATGTAACGTGGAACCCTTGAACATCACCGGTACCGGTGAAGGTGTCGTTATTACGTCTACCATTCACCCTACCGTCACAGACAAAGAAAAAACCAAAAAACGTCCAAAGACAACCATGCCGCCAGACATCATGGCATGGTTAGAGGCAGAACAACAAAAACTAAAGGACATGGTCCAAGAAAAAATGGCGTCTGTTGTGAAACCTAGAGCACTGTTCGAAACAGCCTCTAGTAGCAACGAGCAGGAAGAAGAGTACGAAGAACATTCGACACCAATTCGTACAAAAACACCAACCAACAAGTCACCGCTTGGTCAACAAAATAGCAAGGCGGGCGAAAAATCGCATCGTTCGTGTGTCGAGAGAGACTCACGTTTGGACGATCCAAACTACAAAGAAAGTTGGAGAGGTCCGGAAACTAAGAAACTGGTGAGATACCATCCAGATGCGGCGGAAGATTTTTCCAAACCATACCGACCGACAACATCGGCAGGAAAATCAAAGTTTGTGGCTAGAATCGCTGAGGCGGAGTTGCCAGAAAATCCAAAAATACCGCCAACGGTCGGACAATATGATGGCCTCTCAGATCCAGATGATCATTTACAAACCTTCACAGCCGCTGGACTAGTGTCAGGGTTGTCCATGCCGCTATGGTGTCACATCTTTACACTGACACTAGTCGGGGCTGCCAGAGCATGGTATGAAAGGTTACCAGATGGGCAGATTGTAAGTTGGGAAGACTTAGCCAAGAAATTCATCCAACAATTCAGCCAACAACGGCGTCACATCAGCGACCCAGCAGACATTCTGAATGTCGTCGGAAAAGATAATGAAACGCTGGAAGATTTCATTACCAGATTTAACCAAGAAGGCCTGAACATAGGCGGCATGAGTGAAGAATTGCTGCGGGCAGCCTTCCGCCAAAACGTAAAGTGTGACGATCTCATTCAGAAACTTACGGGCAGAGATGGCATGCCACAACTATGGGATGATGTTATGACCGCGGCCAAAAGATACGCGCGAATGGAAAAAAGTCTGGGGAAAGAACTGGCGAAGAACGATGCTAGAAATGATATCAACAGAGCCCACCAAGGCAAGAGAATATCTTCTGTATGGTCAAGACTGAATAACGAAAAGGAGCCTGCGGCGTATGAACCGTTCAAGGCCAAACAGAAAGGTCAGACGAACGCATCCAGATGGACTCCGCTGACAAAAAGCGCAGCACACATCATGTATACAGAAGGGATCCAATTAAAGAAACCGGCACCAATCAAGCAGGGTCCAAACACAGATATGAAAAGCTATTGTGACTACCACGAACAACATGGGCACACAACAAATCAGTGTTCTAATCTAAAAGATGCCATTGAAGAGTATGTCAAAAACGCGAAGTTGAATCACCTCGTAAAAAGAATCAAAGGAAAATATAGACGCCCACCTCCAAGAGATGGCGGGAGGCCAGAAAAGAAAATTAAAGACCTTCACGCCAACATGATTTCAGGCAACGCCCACTCCAAGAAGCGAAGGTAAATAGAATATGCGGCCTGGAAAGAAAAACAAGTCATCTTCCCAAAAGTAAAAGGAAGGGCGTATTAGAAAGCGCCTCTAGTAATCACAGCTGTGTTCGGTCACTACCGAACACCGCGTTTTTTCATTGATGCGGGGGCAACGTCCAACATCATGTATCGTCAATGTTTTGACCTACTGGAAGATAAAGATAGAAAGCAGCTAACGCCAGTCAACGCTCCAATCGCGGGTTTCAATCAAAGTATTGAATACCCGCTGGGCCAGCTGACGTTCCAGGTGAAGCTGAGTGACGGGGTTCATTCACGAATGAAAGACGTAGACTTCCTAGTAATGGAAACACCTCACTCACATTATGACATAATTTTGGGAAGAGAAGCAATTGGCGATTTCAATGCTAATCCCTCAACAGCCCATGGGATATTGGGAGTACCAACTCCAACGGGAGAGCAATGATATACGCAAACAAAGAATGCAACATGGCGGAAAGGAAGACACCACCCCAAAAGATACTAAAGACCAACAAAACTCGAAAGGTAGAAAAATGGGTGCTCAATAAAGAATTCCCCGAACAAAGCATAACCATTGGACTGACCATCTCCGAAGAAGTACGAGCGGCACAAAAGAGATTGTTAATCAAAAGCATTGATGGCTTCGTCTGGACACCAGCAGACATGACAGGGGTCCCTCGAAACAAGGCGGAACATGAATTAAAGTTAATTCAGCCTTTGTCCCAGTAATACAGAAAAGAAGGAGAATGGGGCCGGACCAAGCGAAAGCCTATGATGAACAAGTCCAGCAGCTGGTAGAGGCAGGCATAATCCGTGAAATTCAATACCAAACATGGGTAGCCACATCGGTGATGGTACCCAAAGCAAACGGTCAATGGCGCATGTGCATCGACTTTAAAGATCTCAACAAAGCATGTCCAAAAGACTGTTACCCGCTGCCAGAGATCGATCTTAAAAAAGACGCGCTGGTACCCTTTCAATTCAAATTTATTTTAGACGCATACAAGGGGTACCACCAGATCTACATGGCGGTAAAAGACCAAGACAAGACGACATTCAGAACAAACAGCGGAACGTATTGTTATAAAATGATGCCATTTGGCCTCAAGAACGCCGGATCTACTTACCAGCGGTTGATGGACAAAGAATTCAAGCCCCAAATTGGAAGGAATTTGGAAGTCTACATGGATAATTTGGTCATCAAAAGCAAGACAAAGGCGACAATGTTAAAAGATATCGAAGAGACCTTCAAAACCTTAAGGTCGATTAGCATGAAGCTCAACGCAGGAAAATGTTCTTTCTCCATGGAAGAAGGAAAATTCCTGGGAGTAATCGTAACAAATGGTGGCTTCAAAGCCAACCCAGAAAAAGTGGAAGCCGTGCAAAAAATGCCTTCACCCAAATCTGTCAAGCAAGTACAGACACTCAACGGCCGATTAGTCGCACTGAACAGATTTTTGTCCAGTCACGCTGAAAGATCTTTTCCATTCGTCTCGACCTTGAGGAACTGCCTCAAGAAATCTCAGTTCCGATGGACGGAGGAAGCATAAACAGCATTCCAAGAAATCAAAGCATGCCTAACAGAACTACCAACGCTAACAACCCTTAAAGTTTGAGAACCGTTGATAGTATACTTAGCGGCATCAGAAAGAACAGTAAGCGCAGTCTTGATGGTGGAAAAAATGGCGTCCAAACGCCCATTTACTACATAAGCCGCACCCTAGCAGATGCGGAAACAAGATACTCCACCTTGAAAGGCTGGTCTTATCCCTGGTTCAGACAACGCGACGTTTGAGAAGGTACTTTCAAGGCTATCCAATACATGTTCTCACCAACTTTCGCTTACAAAATGTGTTGAGCAAGCCAGAATTGTCCGGGAGTCTTGCAAAGTGGGCTATAGAATTGGGAGAACATGCTATTGAATATAAACCAAGGCCAGCGATTAAGGGCCAGGTTTTGGCTGATTTCATCACGGAAATTCCTCATGAAAAAGAGGAAGAATGTAAGAAGGAGATCGAACCCCCTGTTGATCAAAGAAAAGATGAAGTTTGGAGGTTGTTCACAGACGGTGCTTCTAATGATGAAGGTGCGGGCGCGGGCCTGAGAATAACCAACCCGGAGGGACAACACTTCACGTACGCAATTCGCCTAGAATTCAAGAGTACGAACAATGAGGCGGAGTACGAAGCGTTGTTGGCAGGGTTAAGAATCGCCAAAAAATTAGGAGTCCAACACTTAGAAGCACATGTAGATTCAATGCTAGTGGCAAACTAGATCGAAGGGTCATACGATGCAAAAGACCACAAGATGGCATCATACTTAGCACAAGCCAAAATGCTAATGACGACCTTCACCACATGCAAGGTAAAGCACATCAGACGAAGCGAAAACAAACAGGCGGATGCTTTAAGCAAATTGGCATCGGTCGGATTCAAACATCTGGCAAAAGACGTCCGCATAGAAGTTCTGAAAACACCGTCAACAATGAACAGAGAAGTTTTTGTGTGTTCAACGGCTGAAACAAATTGGATGACACCGATCATCCACTACCTCGAAAGGGGTATTTTGCCAGAAAAGAAAGTGGAAGCTCGAAAATATGCCACAAAGCCCTGAACTACACAATCCAAGATGGCATCCTATACAGGCGATCGTACTTAGGACCACTTCTCAGATGTGTAGACCCGCAAGACGCGAATTATCTGTTGAGAGAAATTCACGAAGGCATATGTGGTGTACATGCGGGTCCAAGAATGGTGGGGGCCATAATAATGAATACGGGATACTATTGGCCGGGTATGCATGTAGATGCCGAAAAAGAACTAAGGAAATGCAGCGCGTGTCAACGTCACGCACCAAGCATCCTGCGCCCAAAGAACGCCATGATCCCTGTAACAGCCTCTTGGCCATTCCAGAAATGGGAAATTGACATAACGGGACCATTTCCAGAGCGCCAGGGCGGGTGAAGTTTCTTATCGTGGCAATTGATTACTTCACAAAATGGGTAGAAGCAAAACCAGTAGCAACAATCAATGCAGCCAGCGTTAAAAAATTCATATGGGAGTTCATCATCTGTCGCTTCGGACTACCCATGAATCTGGTTAGCGATAACGGAACACAATTTGCGGATCAACACCTAGCGATGGTTAAAAGAGCTCAATGTTACGCAAACGTTTACCTTCATCGCTCACCCACAAGGAAATGGTGAAGTAGAACGCGTCAACAGAACTATTGTAGGCGGAATCAAGAAAAGGTTGGAAAAGAACAAGTCTGGATGGGTTGATCAATTACCCCACGTCCTATGGGCCATACGAACCCAAAGGAATACAAGCAACGTAGAAACGCCGTTCATCCTAACGTTTGGTACTGAGGCAATGATTCCCGCAGAAATCGATGTTCCATCACCAAGAGTAACAGTGCAAAAATACAATGAGGCAGAAAGACGCCTAGACTTAATGCTCCTGGAAGAGCGTCGAGAGTTGGCTACAATTAGAGAGCAAAATTACATACACCAACTGCAAAAATACTATGATGCAAAAGTTAAAATCTGCGAGTTCAATGCTGGAGATTACGTTCTTCGCAGCAACGAGGCATCAAGAGCGCATGCGCAAGGCAAGTTAGCGCCTTCCTGGGAAGGCCCTTATCAAATTAAGTAAGTGTTAGGGAAATGTGCCTATATCCTGATGCAACTCGATGGCTTACCAATTCCCAGATCATGGAATGCAGCGCAACTGCGAAGATGTTATATGTAAATCGATTCCAAGTTTGTAAACACAGGCCAAGGGTCAGACAAGTTTGAATGGAAACAATACTCCGCATTTTCACAAAACAAAAAGTTCATTGCATTCATATATACAAAAAATTACAAGCGGATACCAACACCCGCGGAATAAAAAAAACAAGAGAAAGTTACAACTATACAGCAAAAAAAGCTAGTCAACATCATTAACGTTGTTTCCGGACTTGTCAACCGAGGTCGCGCTATCTTCGTGGTCACCACCAGATGTGGTGGACGGTCCAGCCAACGAAGGCTCCAGCAGCTTCCTCAACAGCTGCACGCCATTTTCCTCCTTAGCATACCTAGAAATCGTCGAAAGAATAGGGAAAGTAAGAGCATCATACTCCGCCTCGGCGGCGGCATACTCCACTTCCACATCAATAGCGTGAAGAACATAGGATTCAGGAGGAAGATTGTCACGCAGAGGCGTCACTGCATCCTGAAATTCGATCTTGTGTCCAAGTTGTCGGGAAGCAGTAACAAGGGCTCCAACACACCGCGTTAAATCGTCATCAGTAATGATGCGTTGAGCAACCTACATAATAAAGACATCAGTATAATGCAAAGCACAAGTATAAATGTAATGACAACATACCTTGCAAATGGCATGTTTCAACAGCCAATCGTGGTCGGCAGTAGCGGCGGCACATTCAGTAGATTAAACTTTAATGGTCTTTCCATTAGAAACCAATGTGTCAGCCAAGTTGCCCACGTCCGCCTTCCTTGACTCAGCTTCCGCCTCCAAATCTTCAATACGCTTGCGGAAAGCAGCGTTTTCATTCTCGAGTTGGGCGGAAGTCTCCTTGGCAGAAAGAGCTCGGCTGCGTGCTTTCGCAAGATCAGCGTTGGACTTTTTACAAGCAGCCTCGAACTCCTTATAACGAGCAGCACGCTCGCGGGCAGATTCCGCCAAATCTGCCTCAACCTTCGCCAATTTTACTTCGGCGTCAATCAGAGCTTGGCGTTGCTCTGACGATTCTTTAGCCGCCTTCCAGGCGGCATCCTCAGCATCTTTCACCAATTTCTCCATCTCACTCGTCCGGGAACTCGCCTCGATCTTCTCCTCGTGAAGAGCGCGGTTCTCACGCAGCAATTCTGCGAAATTGGAAAAAGCCTGGACCTGATGAAAAGCCGCGTTGGAGTACAGACTACCCCGAGGCTGGATCTTGCGAGCAATGCGCTCACCAGGAGGAACAACATGTTCCAAAAATTCTGTACAAATGTGTAAGGCCCCATTCCCGGTAGCCCTACTTTGACGTTGGATTTACTCATAAACACTGTTCATTAAAACTTTCGCGGAAACGTTAACTTTAATCATTCTATACAAAACGTTAATCTTTTCTTTAGAACCATATCATAAAACATCATATTTTAAACATCATTTCTTCCATCTTCAGATGCCTGTCGTTCAGCCCATGCCATGTGCCCTACTCATGCTAGCTCCCTAAACATATTCACCTGCGTGCATACTAAAAGTCAGCTACGCTGAGTGAGTTCTAGTTAATCAGGCGACATACAATACCTACACATATCCTACATACATACATATCCGAAGACACATATCCATACTTAACCAGTTACCTTACTACCATACATGAATACATACATACATACGTACGTACATACATACATACATACATACATACATACATACATACATACAATCACTAATCCTAGTCTACCGAGAGTACGTTCATAGTCCATCGTCTATACCTATACTCAAGTTAGTGAACACGTAAAAGGTCCGCAGTCCTTACCTATGTTCACCATTTATGGTACGTGCAAGGTCCGCAGTCCTTCCCTGTACCATCCTATATTGACAACATGTACAAGGTCCTCAGTCCTTTCTTATGTTGCAACCTAAACCATAGAACGTATGAAGTCCGCAGTCCTCCCCTATGCTACCACAACACAAATAAAGCATGTATAAGGTCCACAGTCCTTTCCTGTGCTGACGCCTATCTACAATACGTATAAGGTCCGTAGTCCTTATCTACGTTGACGTATATCATCTATAACACGTATAAGGCCCTCCGTCCCTATCTACGTTCACATCTATCATTTATATCACGTATAAGGCCCGCCGTCCCTATCTACGTTCACATCTACCATTTATATCGCGTATAAGGCCCGCAGTCCTTAACTACGCCATCACCTGCCGAGTCTAGGTCCAACAGAAGTTAGAGGGATTCGCCATCCTAACTTACTATGTCAGACGTAGAACTTAAATACCTTTTTGTACCTGTACACATACTTCACATATACAATAATTACCTTGTAGCATAAGAAAACTCTAGGCGTTCTTCGCATCATTCACTTAACAGTCATACCCCTTGTCGATTCGTGCAATATCCGAAGATCGTTCACGCCCCGACAAGTGTTCATTTATAATTTCACACATCATCCATACATTACATATAACATTCATATCTTTATTTATAACCTGACAGTGCGCGCAATATCCGAAGATCGTTCACGTACTATCAACGTAACATACATACATCATTCATACATCATATATATCAATCATATCTTTAGCTACCACCTGGCGGTACATGCAATATCCGAAGATCGTTCATGCCCCGTCAAACAAGAACCATACATAAATCATACAAGGCATACACTTACCACTTAAGGTAAGTGTATTAACTATCACATTGAGTATGCACACAACCCCGAAAACATAACAAGGAAGTGGGGCTAGAAACTCACCTGAATTATGCTACGTTCACCGATAGTAGTTAATCCTTTCTTTAGCTGGCACGGCTAACTGTATAACGATTACACATATCAATTAACTATTACTATCTATATCGCGTTTCTAGTCTATTTACAACCCTCAACGAACGGGGGTTCGGGGGCAGCGCCCCTGACAGCGGGGTTCTAGGGGCGGCAACCCCTAGCAGGGTCCAAGGGGCAGAGCCCCTGGCTGGGGTCGAGCTGTCTTAACACATTTTCCATTAGAATTTTGAATCATTTTCTAATTCGCTAACTCGTTTGCTATAACGAATTAAGCTTAATTCGTTATCAGATCACGATCTAATTCGTTATCAATTCACAGTCTAATTCGTTACAAAATCCTCCTTCATTCGCTATAACGAATGGCCTAGTTCGTTACCTCAATTATAACGAATTGATTCTGACTCACTAACTGATTTGTTACCTTATCTTCATCTGATTCGTTACCCAGACACAGCCTAATTCGTTAATCTGAATTATGACGAATGGTGAGTAACAAATCGTTGGATTCGTTATTTGGACATGACGAACTGGGTAGCTAATTCGTTATCTTGACAGAACGAATGGGCGAGTAACAACTACCTGATTCGTTATCCTAATTAAAACGAATCATCTAGTTCTTATCCAGATTCTGACTCAAGGTCAAAGTCAAAATCATCAAGAACAATAACAGTTAACATATCTTAGATCTGCAATTAAACCTTCAATTCCTGAAGGAATATCATGATTTTGGTATCATTGGAATCGTGTATGCAGCGCGTACAAACCCCAAGGGTCCAATCATCCAAATATTTGAGTTTATAGGGTGCGATTTATGTATATACATGTGGGTTTTTCATACTAACGAACCTATCAATCTATAATCAATTTCAGTAAGTTTAGCCTCGTTGGATTCGTCTTTACCATAATAAAACAGATCTATGATTTCTAGACTAAATCCGAACCTAAACGAACAAGTTCTCGATATAAACGTACCGTAAATAAGTTGAACTACGAACACAAGCTGGTCTTTGATGTTGCTTTGGTTCATCAAGACGATCTAGCACCAACAAGCTCGGGTTCTCGTCTCCGGATCTTGGCTCGGGTTATAGGATAATGTTTGTGTGTGTTAATCAATGTGTAGGCTATGGTGTAGTGATAAAAACGGAAAGGATTAGGGTTTAAGGGTATTTATACTCTCTTAAGCCCATGGACCTAAGGCCCATCTTTTCTTTTTGGTCCACCTTTAATTCTATTAACCAAGCCCGCTACTCCTTAAGCATTATTATTATTATATTATTATTATTCCACTAACTCAATTAATTCACCCCACGCAAATATTATATTAAATATTATTCTAGAATTTTCGGGATGTTACAAAATGGCCGGGTCTTCAAAATTGGCGCTGCAAGTAACCTTCCATCGAGGACGAAAAAGTTGATTTGCCTCCATGGAATCACGGGGATCTATATCTACATTCAATACCCCGCCACTCAAACCGCCACTAAACCCGCCACTGCTGCCACTAGGGAAGTCAAAAAACTTACCCTGCACCGTCGCGCCAATAGTAAAAGGTGGCGGCGGCACAACCTCGTCACCATCAAGAACGTAACCCTTGTCTGGTGAAAAGTGCCTTGACTTCATGAGGTCGGCAAAAGAAAAACCGGCCAAGTCAAGACCAACCTTGGGCGATTCGTCCACAATCGCCTTCATCGGTCCAGCAGACGACGAGGGCTGGGAAACCAATGGAATAGAGGTTTCCGCTGAAGCGCTTACTGTCGTCATAATGGTTTAGGCCTCAGACGGGCCAACCACAGCCGTCATCATTGGCAAACTCAACATATGTACAGAAGGCATCGCCTCCTACAAGTCACCAACACTTGTCATCATCGGCAAACTGGCAGAGACAATCGCTAGCGAAGATGCAGCAGCGGAAGCAACAATCGATGAAGAAATCGCCAAAGTTCCTACAAACATCAAAGCTAAATTAAAGGGGGCTACGTCAAAATAAACCACAATATCAATGGGAAAACCCATACCTGATGATTTAACAAGACTGTTCCCCTTCACGAAATTGCCAAGCCGAGGTTTCTTGAAGAGGCAGTGTACCTCTTCTCATCTTTATTAATCACATGGGTGGGTCTCGTATTGTGAGGAACAGTGAACGCCCCACCCACTGCGGAAGAAGAAGATGATGAACTGGTAGATACGAACTTCGTATCCACAACAATTCCAGGAGCTGCGGCTGCAGAAGACACAAGATCTGTCGCCACTAAAATTGGAGTAGCGACAGACTGACTTGTGTCCAAGACAGACACAACAGTCGCATGCTGTAAGACTGAAGGCAAAGAGAAGCCAACAGAAACCTGTGCGGAGGTGGTTGGGGAAGACACCGCAACATCAATTGAACCGAGTGCTTCAACCAATGATGCGGGTGACGATACCGGATTCCCAAATGGGACCGCGGAGATGAGCACGACATCATCGTCATCATCCACGACATCCTCCGCGGCGATATTTATCAGAGATGCAACCATCTCCCCCCCCCCCCCCGCCACTGCGTTGGGTGTTCCTACTACTACACTTAGGAACACGCACAACGTTAGGTCGTCTACCTGAAAACCAAGGGGGAAAGTTAGCAAAAGAAGCAAATAACGAACTATGTTCAATAAGCGACAGAAAAAAAAAGCTTGCCACCCTGACGGGTAACAAAGCTAGGAGGCGGCAGCGGTCGCAGAGCAAGTGATTGCCCCATAGGAAGAGGAAACATAAAGTTCCGGGCGGTCCTGGTAAGGATCGGTTCCTCGCGAGGACCTAAATCCCTCCGCCTCAACAATTTCACGCCTTCTTCCACGAGCTGCAAAAGGAGCAGGCGGTCGTCCACCTCTGAGAAAAGAAATAAGGGTTATTATTATATATAAATACTCAAAAGAAGAAAAGAAAGACGATACTAACCCTGACCTGCACCTTATGGGCATCCTCCCAGATGCGACTCATCCCAAACAACACCAGCGCGCGTTCGTAATAGTGACGGAACGGAGAAAGGCTGGCCTGTAACGTGGTGAACCAGTCCGAACCAGAATAAGGAGCCACCTTAGGCTCAGCAAGATCCTTTGCATCCGAAAAATGCATAGAATGAGGCACCACGCGCGCAGAAACGTAGAAGAACAAACTCTTCCACTCTGGTGCAAATTCTGGGGTGCATCCAAAGCAATCGCTTTGTCACTCCCGCGAGTAACTAAGTTATACCACCCCTGGGAGAAACGCCACCGATAAAATGCCGATAACTTTTCAGCTGTAGGCGTAATGCCAAGACAGTGACAAGTATACTCAAAATGGCGAAGACGAGCCATTCCGAGTGGATGAATCTGGCTAAGGTGTAGCCCAAAAGCATCCAACACATCCAACAAGAAGCGAGTAAGGAGCAATCGGAAGTTTCCCAAGAAAAAGTACTCCCGGTACACGGCAATCTTGCCGACGGGAGCCTCTCGAGCCGTCTTGCCAGGCGCAGGCAATTCAGGCTCATACTCAGGGCCAAGGTTATAAACCTTGACTATGTTATTGAAGTCGTCGGAAACCATACGACAACCGACCAACTCCATATTGTTGTTCTTCTTGGCCTTAGATGATTGAGAAGATTCAACCATAAAGGAGAAAGGATTCAACAAAAGAAGGAAGAGAAAAATGTGCAGAAAAAGGTGGAAAAGTGATTTCCAAATGGAGTAATCCCGCCTTTTATACTAATCAAAATTATTAACGGGGAGGGGTTCAAAAAGGATAAGACGACACGCGGTCCAATAGTATACTGCCACGGTAATAAAACGCCAGTTGAAATGTGTTACAGCCGGGCGCGTCACCGGGATTCTCGCCCACTCGCCTGACACAAGCGAAAAAGCCGAACTGCAGAGCAACCGTCGCCAAACTGTCACATCCAACTGTTGTTTCACTGACTCGAATTTAATTCACCCCTCCACGCCAAATACACGTCATCAACACATGAGAAAGTAACAAGTGTTGATAATAAAATATGGCTCCACCTAGGGATGATTTTCAAAAATCACCCGCCAAAATATGGCTTCGCCAAGGGATGATTTTCATAAATCACCCGCCAAAATATGGCTCCGCCAAGGGATGATTTTCAAAAATCAACCGCCAAAATGGCTCCGTCAAGGGATGATTTTCAAAAATCACCCGCCAAAACAAGGCTCCGCCAAGGATGATTTTCATAAATCACCCGCCAAAATATGGCTCCGCCAAGGGATGATTTTCAAAAATCACCCGCCAAAATATGGCTCCGCCAAGGGATGATTTTCATAAATCACCCGCCAAAATATGGCTCTGCCAAGGGATGGTTTTCAAAAATCATCTGCCAAAACAAGGCTCCGCCTAGGGATGATTTTCATAAATCACCCGCCAAAATATGGCTCCGCCAAGGGATGATTTTCAAAAATCACCCGCCAAAACAAGGCTCCGCCAAAGGATGATTTTCATAATCACATGCCAAAATATGGCTCCGCCAAGGGATGATTTTCAAAAATCACCCGCCAAAACAAGGCTCCGTCAAGGGATAATTTTCATAAATCACCCGCCAAAATATGGCTCCACCAAGGGATGATTTTCAAAAATCACCCGCCAAAACAAGGCTCCGCCAAGGGATGATTTTCATAAATCACCCGCCAAAATATGGCTCCGCCAAGGGAAGATTTTCAAATATCACCCGCCAAAATAAGGCTCCGCCAAGGGATGATTTTCAAAAAATAACCCGCCAAAACAAGGCTCCGCCAAGGGATGATTTTCAAAAATCACCCGCCAAAATATGGCTACGCCAAGGGACGATTTTCCAAAATCTCCCGCTAGAACACGACACCATGACATACAAAATAACGATTGATGTTTGTTAACTACCCACTTGTCGGAAAGAATGGCTTTCATTAACCAGAGACCCAAACAGACAAATTGGGTGACAAAAATAAACGGAATACAAACGGCTGAAAAGTATAATAAAAGCCAAAAGCCCATGATAAGTCCACAGCCCCCCTTTCTTGGAAAGGACAACTATGGAGTAGGGGGACTTGTAGAGGTAGGGTATTAAACCCACCATTTAACAAGTATAAGACCCAAACAAAGCGCTGGGCGGAACAAACGATGGGAGTAGCCGCTACGCGCTAGATATAACATGGCGCTAAAGTAGTTCTTTAAAATAATATACATCCATTGACGCCTAGGGAATGGTACCGCAAAGGTCTCACAAGCATGGGACAAAAAGGTACAATCTAGATGGGAATAAACACACAACCAATAAGGATCGAACAACACACGAAGGATTGTACAAAATTGTACGAAACGTCCTTGTCAAAAGGCCATGATGCCCACCAACTTCTACCAACCTCCACAATCACACGAATAGAGAATATTATTGGTGGAAGGACATGACAACGTGGTTGACCATCCTCTCTCTCTCCTCCGGCTATAAATACCAGGTGATCTCCAAATGGTAAAGGATATACTCTCTCATATTCATTAAATATATTCCATACTACCAAATACTGATTCTCATGCCGGAGGGTGGTTACGAGAGAATCTCCCCCCATTCCTCGTAACGAGCTCACGGTGTTCTGTTTTGCAGGATACACTCATCTGCGCCAAGGAAGGTTTTATAACCCATAGTGGGGAATACTTATCTTAATCTATTGGACTAACGTGTTAGACCTTGAGGGGTGGATTAGTGTTTGTTCAGAAATCCAAATCTGATTTCCAATCACATAATTTGTTAACTTGTACATACATATGCCTTATCTTACATATATATATATATATATATAACACCATGGTTCGCCCATAGGAAGGGTGAGGAGTGCGACAAACTCATGTCCACTCTCTCGAGTGGCCATAATTGTTAATATATATACACACACGTATATAGTTTCGTTTTAAAATATAAACATACAAAATGAGTTTTTGGTGCAATGGAAAAAGTGCTAGTTTATAGAACCAAAAGTCATGGCTTTAATTCCCATGTTTAGCATTTTTATTTAAAAAAAATCATTTGTGTTTTATTGATTTTTTTTCGATCGGTGACTTTCACAGTTAAGTTATCTCACTGGGAGAACACGCCGCACCCCGCCACCCTAATCAGGCGAGATCCGCGCTGACATCCGAGTTTGGCTTGGCGACCCCGGTAAAACCCAGTTGGCTCACCCCGTTAAAAGGCACGGCAGGTTTTAATGCTCTGGTAAAATCCAGTCGGGATCAGGATTCGAACCCGGGACATCCGGGTCATCCATCATGTTCCTAGCCTGGGGTAAGCCCCGCTGGTTATTTGCGTTTATTGATTCATTTTAATAACTTGTTTTTATTATTATTATTATTATTATTATTATTATTATTATTATCATTATTTAATTAGTATAAAAGAAGAGTTGGTGCCACAAAGTGATTACTTTTTGTCTTTATATATGTATTAATGGTTTTGAAAGATGATACATGTGTTGTTGGTTGGGTGGTTATGTTGGTAAGGGGAGTCGTGTGTGCCGGTTTAGATCGCGGGTTCAACTCCCTAAAGTAGCAAATCATTATTTTAAATTTTAATTGTGTTATTTATGTTTTTATGTATTTCTTATTTATACAACTTACTTTTGAAACCAAAATGTAAAAGAAACATATTGGTATTTAATTCATTTAGATATATAACTTTGAATGACAACCATTATACCTAGAATTCTTATATGTGTCATTTAGTTAACGTGTTTTTTATTGTGTAAAATAGTATAAAGCGATGCTTAAATTTAAGTTAATAAACTTATAAATTGTTAAAATAAATTTTGTTGTGTGTTTGTATTTGAATATGCTAATATAAAATAAATCAAATCACATGGCAGTAAAAAAAGACAAATTGAGTTAACTTGTAATTTGAAAACTGTTTGTGTCAGTTTGTAACCCGAGTTCGAATCCTTGATGTAGCAAATCACTGTTTCATTTTTTTAATTGTTTTATTTATGTTTTTGTGTATGGTAGAATGGTTTATCTTTCAACATTAATTTTGGCGTGGACCGGATAGCTGTGTTGTTAAGTGAAACTAATTGAGTTTGTGTACAATCACTGCATTTTGTTTTAGTATTGGTACAGTAACAACAACTGGTAGAAAACCAAATTTGTTTTTATATTTGTTTTTATAGTTCCTGTATCGTAACGAACGTGACGGAGACTGGCCAAATTTGTGTAGACTCATCGCCTCAACGCTCGGGTTTGACCAAAGCCCGAGCTTTACTGACCGACGCAACCACATTGGTACACCTCAGTTTTTAAATTGTTTTTCTATTAGTTCTGATGTCATAACGCACATAACCAAAACTGACCGAATTCGTGTTGACTTACCCAACCTGTCCGGCGCAACGTGCCGGGTAAAACATTAGTTATTATTATTATTATTATTTGGTCGGTTTTGAGTTTTAGAATGCAACTCAATTGGTTACATTGTGTTCTTTATCATATAAATAAAAACGTGATTTTAGGGACTTTTTTTTACCTAACTTGGGCCTCGAAATTTTGATAGATTCTCGGAGACGGCCATGCATAATTTTTAGTTTTCAATAATAAATATGTATATACATATATGTACATTAACAAAAATATGTTCATAACCATAACTTTCTTCTATATAGGCACATTAAAAAGTACAGTAGAAAATAAGTAGTCCATATTGGTTTTCATTTTTGTAATTGGTTGATTTAATTATCCTATTATCCTAATCCTAATCCTAATCCTAATCCTAATCCTAATCCTAATCCTAATCCTGTGTGTATATACTAAGTTATTTATTAGCATAATTCACTTTTATCTGATCTAGATAAACAAGCTTACAAATTATAAATATTATTGACTTAAGACAATGTATTGTGATTTAATATTCCCTTTCGTTGATATAGACTTTTGGTTTGCAACATTAAATAGTGGAAGTCTCTTTCTATCTACAAGCCAAAAAGAGAAAAGAAGAAAAAAAGGGGAAATTAAAGGCGAATTGGAAAGAAGAAAAAACGTAAAATATAATACTTTTGATGGTTTTTATTTACGAATTCGATTATAGTTGGAAAAGCCGTGTGTGAGAATAATTTGACCAGTTTCTATCACTAGAATAATATTAATAACAATTAGATAATTAAATACGTTATATAAAAAGTATCTACTAAAAGTTTATAAGCTTCTATAAAAGTGAAGAAACACGGATCCGTTCCTCTGGTATGGGTCTTGGATCCAATAAGTCCAAAGGGTAAAATACGATAACTACTAACACAGTATGAGCACAACTACCCAAAGTTCAATGACCGGAACCTACAAAACAGACACCTTGAGTCTCGTTACAGGAAGGATAAGAGGGGGGTCTTCCTGTAACCACCCTCCGGGTGAGAATCAGTAACGTTCGTAAAGAGAGAAGTACTTAAGTAAAGAGACTAAGAGTAGTCGGAGTATATGTGAGTTAGAATACTAGTGAGTGAATTGAATACCTCATGCCGGTTGACAAGGTATTCATAGCCGAAGGATGTAGGAAGACGATTGGGCCAGCTGTCCTCTTCTTGAAGATCTTTCATAACTGCCTGGACGCGTGTCCTCTTATGATAGGTTGAGCTATACGTCCCATGTGCATGGGTGTAACAACCTGGACACGCGTCGCCCAATGATAGGACAGATTGCACCCTGGCCATGTGCATGCTTATAACAACCTGGCCAGGTGTCCTTTGCTCATTGGCTGGTAGGTCACGTATTCTTCAAGTAACAATCGTGGTCATTCTTCTAGAGGATAGTTAATTGGTGACAGCTGTCCCGCTGGCATTGCCTTCCGGTCATTTTAGCGGGCAAACGTCATGTCCCGCGGATGACTTCTGAGGGTGTCAGGATGCTTCCGCGTATGGTATGAGGACGTTCTTCCTCTATCGTGATATGCGGGTGATCCATATGTCCCGCGGTTGGTATATGAGGAGCTCCTCTATGACCCGCATGTGGTACTTAAGGGTATTTGGGTCTTTTTGGTACCCTACCTCTATAAGTACCCCCCATTCCAGCGTTTCTTCCGTGTGAAGTCTTTATGCGGGTGAAATTCTGGACTTAATGTATTTTGGGGTTTTTTGAATTTTGAAGTTAGGTAGAAAATATATTCTATTGGTATAAATAATCATGAAAAAGGACAAGTTGACCACTCGCAGGCGCGTGAACAGATGATGGAACGTTTATGACGGCTGTCACTGTACCTGACTATGCAATTTTTTCTCTTTTTCGAATTTCCCGCGTGACGTGGCGGTTGCTGATTAGACGATGAGTTCTCTCTCCACTGTTCATATCCCATCACATTAATTGCGATGGGTATAAATAGGAAGGGATATCTTCTAGTCGAAGTTTTATCGTCTATAAATCTTGATTATCTTCTTGCTTTCTCTCTGATATAATACTGATATTTTCGTATATCTTCACCAAATTTTCTATAATGTCGAATGTTTAAACTGAGGTTGATGAGATAGAAGTTTCATGGGACTATTCAGAGTATGAGAAGTTGTTAGACCTACGGCATTCCACCGGAATGGGAGCCGGAGTTTCCTTCTCCGGGCTCTATAGCCAGTCTGCCGCCGCATGGCAAAATGGCTGTCTATTCCGATTACTTTGTCTAAGGGAACTTCCGTTTTCCCCTAACGAAATTTTTTATGAAGGTGCTAACTGCTTACGGAATTCATTTATCCCAATTGCACCCTCGTGCTGTAATGCGAATTCGACATTATGAATTCGTGTGTATAGCACGTGACATGGTACCTCACTTTGACTGATTCCCAGTTTTTTAACGGCTTACCAACCGCGACGGTTGGATTACATGCCAAGGCCTGTCCGACAGGAGTCTTGGTTATGAAGTTGAGAAGGGGTCCACCGACTGGCGTAATAATTTTTTTTGGATCTTTGAGGACGTGGTGCCTGTTACCATGGTCCGTCGTTCAGTTAATTCTCCTCTTCCGGAAGTTGTTACAGCTGCTCATGAGGGGCGCGATTGGTTCCGCACTCTAATGGCGGAACCAACACCAATGCGGGCACTACCTGAGGAGGCCCTGGTGTGGGCTGGCATGAGCCGCTTATGGCCATCGGAATTTATGGAGCCTATTTTTGTTGATCTGAATGAACGTAAGTTGTCTTTATTGCCTTCTTCCATGAATCTCTTCATGACTGATTTTCTATTTTTTCAGGTCGGAGTTCTATGCTTAACGCCCTCTTTGAGGATAGAGGTTGCGTCCTTAAAAGCATTCGTGATACAGGGGACCAACCTATTCTTGAGAAAACCAAGTCCCGATTCCTTTTTCCAAAGAAGGTGCGAGCTGAACCCATTGTTTCGGACGCAACCTTTGAAACATGTGCGTATGTTCTAAACCCTCCTCCGCTTAATGTCATTACTTCTGACAGGATGATCGCCATCCTATCGTCGAGTGATGATGATGGCGATTTTTTCTGAGTTTTCTGTTTCTCAAGAAGAGAGGGATTCTGATGACGATGCCCCTGAACTTTCCTCTGTCTCATCCTTATTGGCAGAGTTAGAGAAAAAGAGAGTCTTCTTGGCTTTTCAAGCAAGTCAAGCGGACGCAAAGACCGCAGACACTGAGGCGGGACCTTTGAAGAAAAAACGAAAAACTCATCGTCCCAAGAAGCCACAGTACAGTCTTGCCGAACACATTGATACAGTAGAAGGTATGTATTACCTTTTAAGTACTTTACTAATTTTAGGGTGTTAGCTAAGTGTAGCTTTTTATGCAGATCCGTTGATCTTCTCGGAAGATGTGTCTGAAAGGTTGCCCACTCCAACCCCCCAAACTGAGAAGCAACCATCTCCTCCTTCAGAGAGGATTACAGAAAATCGGCCACCATTTCCTCTGGTTGAGGTGGCCACAGAAGAAAGGCAACTGATTCCTCCGGTTGAGACTACATTTGAGGAGCCCAACATCCAGTCTGGAACTGATAATCGTTATGCCTATCTTTTTCAAACCGGGAGTGTTACTGGCGATCAGGAGGACAACCCTGCCGTGAATGCGGAGGGTTACAGGATTAACGAGTCTCCTCCTCGTCCTCCTCCACAGCAATCATCCTCAATCCCAGTTCGCCTTGAACCTTCAAGTACCCGCTACTACGGGGACGCGAACTTGGGGGATAAGTTTGATTTGTTTGTCCCTCCTTGGTATATTACTAATGGGTCCCGGTTTTCTGATCCCGGGACCTGTATGAGCTTTGTCAAACATTGTGCGCCACCGGCTGAAATGGCGTATCAACGTGACCGCTCCCGCCATATCCTTCACACCGATCTTGCATTTTCCTTGGCTAACTCTTTGGCCTGTAGCCAGGAAATCTTATGTGAATGGCGTACTCTGAGAGGAAAGCTGGGAGAAGCTCATCGGGCCGCTGAGGCTGCGAAGAAAGAGGCTGAGGAGTACCGTGTTGTGGCCAATACGGCTAAATGGAAGCAAACAGACGCGGAAAACGCCCTCAGGAGTGAGCAAGATCGCAACGCTACCGCAGCTCGCCGATGGAAGGAAGCCTGTGAAAAGCAGAACTCCCTTCTTGAGGTTACCCGGGCTAAAACTCAGAAAGAAAAAGATGATGTGGCCCGGGCTCAAGAAGCAAATTCGGCTTTGGAAAATCAAGTGACTCTTCAAGGCACTCAGATCCAAGAGCTCGAAACAGAACTGAAGTTGCAAAGGGAGAAAGTTGAGCTCAAAGACAAAATTGCTGCAGAGATGCAAGCTGCTTATGACTCCCTCCTGCACGCTCGAGAGGAAACAACTACGGAATCCCATGTGTTCCGTATGCGAGCTGAGCGCGCGGAACCGGACCGTCAGTGGTTCCTCACTCGGGGTGTTGATGCTGTAAGTTTTCCCACTTTGATGATCATTTCCCACTTCGCACTTTGATATTAAATACTTATGTTTTTATTCTGACAGGTCATCCACCATGTCAAGGGAAGTGCGGAGCTTACTGATAGCTTTGACATTTTGATGGTTGCTTCTTCCTCGCTTGGACGTGTGAGAGGTTTCCATTAAGGGATGACCTATGCTCAAAGTAACCGCACATTTAAGGATCATCCGCTTCATGGCCTTGACGTCAAGCAAGAACGTGCCATACAGATTAAAGAGCATGACGACTTAATCTTCCCACTTCAAAGTATGCTTGATGTGTGCTGCGCGTGCAGTTAAATATGAAAGGATGG
The DNA here is from genome assembly GCF_021521415.1 of Bidens hawaiensis. NCBI lineage: Eukaryota > Viridiplantae > Streptophyta > Magnoliopsida > Asterales > Asteraceae > Bidens > Bidens hawaiensis. Next base: position 229,899 of record NW_027494736.1, read on the forward strand.
AATGATTTGCTTTTGCACGAGATCGTGTTTTAAATTTATAAAAGTGATTTCTACAAAGACTAAACACACACAAAATAGGCAAGTGTACCTATCGTATATGTAGATTAGTATTGGTAAGAACCAAGTATCGATCTGTGGACACAAATGTTTCTATTAATGAATCGTTGTTTTACTTTAATCGGAGGTTTTAATCATTTTGGGGTTAATTTTCTTCAAACTTCTTATAAAATATAAATACTTATATATATAATATATAGGTGACCAAGAAGAGAGATTCTAAACGAGTTGTTCAATTATGTGAATGTTACCATCTAATATATAGAATTCACTCCATTGTTCCTTGATGATTAATAGTTAAACATGTGATAGACTTGACCTAATAATATATGATAGAATTATGATCCTCATTTTTGAGTGAACACATTCTATGACATAATGAATAATAGCATGCATATTTTCAAGTCCATCCTATGCTTAATAGCATGCTACCCCGAGAATGTCAATTTAAGTAGACAAGCAGTTGGTAAAGTAGAATGATTAGAATTGACTTCGATTTCTCAAATACCAATCCTAACAACTTCGAGTGGTTGTAGTTAACTCACATAACCTCCATTGGTTGATTTATGTAGGTTATAATTACACATTCCGTTAACATATGATTTCTTTAACTAGCATGATATCCTAAGCAAAGCCATTTTCGGATTACCAAGACTTAGAGAAATACATCATAACTTATATCTCATCATTTCTAAGTGCAATATAAGGATCCATGTTTCGATAATGTATCAAAGTATTTCTATCTTTCAAGAACATGAATCGATCATGAACGATTGCCAATATAATTGACAATCACCAACTTTGAATTAGTATTTTAAGATGGAGAAACATTTCTCATCAAAAGATAATTGTAAGATAACAATGTACTTTACCAAACTAAACCACATGTTTTATATAATCATCAAGTAAAACAAAGCATCTTCATAGATTTTAGATGGTAAATGGAGTTTAGCTCATAGTGAGCATACTGATAAACATTAAGATGAATGATGATAACAAATACATGATTAAACTTGGAATGGTCTAACCAAATGTAGATGAATCTTCCTTCTTAATGATGGTGATGATGGTTGATGGTGGTGATCTCCAAGCCTTCAAACTCTTCACTAAACCTTCTATGTGAGTGTTAGTGTGTGTTTTTATAAGTGAAAACCGGATAGAACTCTTTTCAAGGCACACCAAATGAGTGCAACATGAGCCACTATTTATAGGCAATCTGGATAGTGAGGCACGGCCCCGTGCTTGATGAGCACGCCCCCGTGCATTTTTAAGACATGTGCCAGATTTGTTTTGTCTTTTCTGTGACGTGGCCACGGCCCCGTGCTTGATGAGTACGTCCCCGTGCTTTTTAGTGACATGTGCTAATTCTTTTTGTCGTTTCTGGAAGGTAAGCACGGCCCCGTGCTTCCTGAGGCACGCCCCGTGTCCAGCTGTTCACTATTTTGTCTTTTCTTGTAGATTTTTTTGTCTTTTCTAGAAAAGTGACCAAAAGCACAGCCCCGTGTTTCCAAAAAGCACAGCCCCGTGTTTCCAAAAGCACAGCCCCATGTTTCCTGAAAGCACAGCCCAATGTTTCCTGAAGCACAGCCCCATGTTTTGCTGTTTTCTTTGGTTTTCTTTGGTTTTTCTTCGGTTTTTTCATTCGTTTCTTCGTTTGAGGCTTGGATTCACCTGAAAATATATTTTAACATGATAAGTAGTTATTTTAACAATATTATACGATAGAAGTTACAGTTTTTAGAGATTATTTGATGTTAAAAAGATGTATATTTTTGTATACATCAAACATCTCCACACTTGAACCTTGCTTGTCCTCAAGCAAGCTACTTATAAATATTCTCTAAAAATAGCAAGTTAGGACCATAGCTTAAACATCTCCAAAAGAGTTCCAAGAAAATGGAAACAAAATATCCAACCTTAAATCATAGGAATATATGTAGTGATATATAAAAAGGTGATTTGTTTTTATGAGCTTCCGTTTATGCAAAACGTCACATTCTCACAATGTTCACTCTCACTCGGTTTTATATCTGAACATACCTGTGATGTATGTATGTGAACACTCTTAGCCAAAATGTAATCTGTGATAAATAGACTTGTAACAAGTTCAAATCTCCACCTTTGTGAAGGGTTGCATAGTTAAGAAGGTAATTGGGTTGGTTTTGTATGAGTAGGGATTTTTTTATTTTGTGGTGGTTCAAGGGCTTAGGTTAATGATGATGGTAAATACATCTTCTGTTGATTGTCGGGAGTCTTAAGATGTCTTCAACGGTTAGCTCCTTTCTCCCGATTGTTAAACTTTTTTAAAAAAAAAACAAACCTAGTGACTCTTTTAAGGTCAGATCGTCAAGACCAGTTTTGTCGAGGATGTGGATCAATTCTTCCTCAATCCTGTTCTGAATATAACTTCCAACTCTAATGGATCGTTCGGCTTTGAGCCTAATAGCCCCCACCCTAATTAGTTCGGTATATTCATGCTGAGACTGAGTTTGACTTTTTTCTACATCTTCCTTCAAGGGACCAGTTTCCGCAACCTAAGCATCGTTCATATCTTTTTGCTCTTCTCTTCATTGCGTTTTTGGAAATTCCACATAATGGTGGCCTTTGTTCATCTTGGCGCCACTTTTTCCTCACCTCATTGCTAAAGAGAAAAATTCTCTCCCTAAGTTTTGGAGGCAACCTAGGTTTTGCTAAACTTATGAATCAAAGGAAATTGAAATCGAAAGAATGCATTTCCAGTTCTTTAGGGTCTTCCGGTAAAAGACCAATGTTGTATTTTACCGGTGAGAGAGATAAAGTGGTGTGATAGGGTTTTTGGGTTTTGTGATTTGGAGAATGGTTTGATGGGATTGTGATCATATTACATTCTTTCTTATACAACGCTTCGTGTGGTCTTGAAATGAATAATTGCGACAAGTTCTAAATCACACTAAACATATGACTCACTCAATACTTCCGAAAAAATATTTATATGGCATGAGTTTTATCTCACAGTAACGGAGGGATTGGGTATAAATGCCATATTTTGCATAAATTTGTTCTCATTATTACAAAACTTCTTTTTACCTTTTCACTTTTTTGGTTATATTAGATTTGTAGTTGGTTATTTGCAAAAAATTTCTTGGATATGCTTTTGGTTTTGTTTTCAAAAATAGTCTTTGTTTGCTACAAAAAATTTTGTTATTAGAGAATCTTATAATTAGTTGAGCAAACAATTGGTCAAGTAATTCCCCTCCCACACTTGAATCTCACATTGTCCTCAATGTGAAAAGATTCATAAAAGATTAATAATAAGATTCATATGAAATATGGAGGGAAAATGGAAAGGAACTTCCCTATGGGCCAACGAAATTTTGACAGAGCGTCCCCTGTTGTTCGTCTGTTTTCCAACTGTTTCAAGGAAAATATCTTTTAGGAGATATTTTTAAAATTTGAAATTTTTGCAAGTCGGATAATCATGATGACGTGGTGGAGAGAGAAACTTCTTATGTGCGAAATATATATATATAAATAAAACACGAATCGCAACTAAGCTTTAAAAAAAACCAAACAACCTATCCTAGTTCACACAAACGGCAAGTGTGCCGGGCGCGTATAGCAAAGATCAGGAAAGTCCGGATATCGAACTCGAAGACACGTGAGAACGGCTCAGATTATAAACCCTAATCCAAGTCCTACCTTAAAATATTTAATTGATTTTATTATTATTTTTTATTTTATTTTAATTAACTAACTTGCTTAACTTAATGAAACTAACGAGAAAACATAACGGCACTTACGGAGCTTTTAACAAATATGGAGAAACGATTACCTAGGCAAGAATCTTATTGACAGTTCAACGGTTAACGAAATTAACTAATCACACGACACCGGGATCTTAAAATAATCAACTGGCTTATTGAAGTTCGCTAGATCACCTCTCGGTCTCACCAACTAACCCTCACAAATCTAAGAAGATTGAATAAATGCACCAGGAAAAAGATTATTAAGGTACCCAAATGACGCATCTCCTCTTGGACTAAACGACACAAAACCCGCTTAAAATTGGTACTAGCAATTATAGGGATAAAGGGGTAACAATATTTAACTAAATCTAAGACGCATATTTGCACACAAAACTAAACCGGAAAAGACCAAAACTCGCTCTCGCGCAATTCTAACCAAACCGAATAAAGACGTGAGACAAACCGACTCCCTATTACCACTCGGTCGCAAGGAAGGTGAAACTATTGAATTTTAATAATTAAATGCACTCAAGATTCCTATGGTCGCGCTAACCACAAACAGATCAAAAACACCAATGTCGGTCCCCTCGATTTCACCTGGATCTTAATCAATCATGTCATAACTCACACGGATTAATCGTGTTGACAAGAAAGTTAATGACGGGTTACTGTATTTAGAAAGATATCCGTTTATTAAAGGCGGAATCAATAACAAACATACGGTTGCAATGAATAATCAAAGATAGAAAGCACACTCAGGATTCACTCAAAAGATTTCCATTTATATATAATGTTAATCATACAAAAGGATAATCGATTTAGGGTTTTCTAGGAATCCTAAGACAGCCGTCACACAATATTCTCTCAATAAATGAGTCTGTCTTATCCGTATTGTGCTCTGTCTCTCTCTCTGCTCCTCTGGCGGCGTGCCCTAAATATTCTATTTATAGGCCTGCCAACCTAGGACAGCTGTCATTCCTTCTAGAAACCCCCAAATACAATTATACATACTCAGATTACATATTCAAAATAAACTAAGTGTAAAACAAGTCTTCCGGGTAGGCTTTGCATCAATCTTATCTTTCCGAGTATGCTCGGCCATCATTCATAACTTGGTAACATAAAAGTGTGCTCGGGTACAGTTTCCGGGTAGACTTTACTTAAAGAGTATTTTACTAAGTAAAATACTCACCGAGTAGACTTCAGTCTTCTTGAATTTGCCAGACTTTGCCCGACAACTTCTTACGAGCAACCTTGTTCTTCGATGGTCCATTTCAACTCTTTGTCATAAAATAACTTATTAGCAAAGTGTACTCGGGAGTACTGTTCCTTGCTTGAGTTGAACCTTGCCCGATGTTACTTAGAGATATATTCCATTTATACATCAAGCTTGCTCGGACCATAATTATTAAAGAATACCTTGCCTGGTCTTCCAATCACTTGGCTTCATGGACTTGGTCAACCAAACCTTACTCGGAAGGGTAATATACTTGGTTCTGAAGAACAGACTTGCTTGATAAAGTGAACCTTGCCCTGATTTACATAAACTAGTGAACCTTACTCGGAAACACACTAATTTGCAAACCCTGCTCGGATAACCACTTAAGAAGACTATTTGAAGTAAACCTTGCCCTGTAGGCAAAATATCGTACTCGGCTAAGTAAAAGCTTGCTCGGATCCCAAGGTGTGCTCGGATTCAATACTTAGCAGTTTCTGAGGAGGTTGAGAAGATTCTAATCTTCCATAATCTTCATTTAGGTCAAATCTCCTTATTTGGGTCAAACTCTTGACCCAACAACCAATTCTAAGACCTAAACGTAGAACCCTAACCGAACGACACGCAATCAATCAATCAAAGTCCTACGTGGAATCACAAACAATAATTATGTAAAAACAATATTTAACACAATAAAGATTAAATTACATAAAGCTTTTCAATAATAATGCGTCATGTAATTAATTAAAACCAAATAAACCGTCAAACAACGTCAATAATCATCAAAACCTAGGTAGTACAAAAAAGATTAGCTACTCTTGATTTTTGGACAGCCGGTATAACTTAATGTAAACACCATAAAACTCAACCAATTCATAATTAAACTCATTCAATAATCAATATCAATCAAGCACAACTAAATCCTCAATTCAAATGCAAAACAATTCAAGTTTAAAGATCAAATCAACTAGTTATGAAACTTGAGTAAAAGAACAAAGTTTAAGAGTATTTTACTATCAAGTGTGGTTAAGTTTATTGATGAAAAATACCCTGAGCTGCTGTACCAAGTCTCCCTCTTTGCTACCACTGCTTCGAACGGAACTTCTATGTGAGATGGGGTGTGGTTTATAATTTTTTTTGTTTGCTTTTCTTTGAGATGTTGTTCCACGTGAATTCCAGCCACACAATTATATGTGTGTTCCCGTAAACCCAACAAACCTTTAAACAAAACAGCCGACCAAACAAAACACCACAAACTTCAATTCTTTTTCTTCCGATCGGGAATTAGTGAGCTGCCAACTTGGGTGCTTAGGGTTTTATTTTTTAAGTTATATTATACATTAAGACATGTAAAGCTTTCTCTAGCGGGCTTGGGTCGGGCTTTGATCTTTGGTCTTGTTAACTTGATCATAAAGGCCTCCAATATCTTCAAAAACCCGAACCTTTTCTCTTTTAAAACTCGTCACCTACACAAAATAATAAACTTTGTAAGATCATATAAAAACAAGCCATAATTATTATTTATTATACGATTAAGCACTTAAAATATGATAAAAAGGATAGGAAAAGTAAGTGTGTTTTACAACACATCAAACATCCCCACACTTAAGTCTTTTTCGTCCCTGAAAAAGTAATCTACACAGGATCATAACCAAGTGAAAAAAAACAAACTATCAGATTATTATCATTTTCAAAGCACAAGAAACAGCCTGACATGATTGCCGATATTGTTGTCCACTTAAACCCAGCCACCAGCCAATCAAGCCCCCCTTTTGCATTAAACATTTTAATTTCAAAAATTAAGGCTACACCTACCCCATCTCAGACAAAGAGAGCTAGAAAAAACTAGAGTCAAAGCAAACTGGTTCGAAAAATCACCATATGCCAAGGACTCGTTGATAGTACTAATTAGATGCACTCGGTGAAATTTAGATGGATGATAGGTCATGTGGAGGTCGTACGAGCTATTCCTAAATATTATTGGACTTTGTCCTATAAATCCCTAATTTGATATTTATTGACTAAGAACCTTCGAGCCCCAATAGTGTATCCTCAGAGTCACCTTCCCAAGGTAACACGTAAACTCTAAGTCTCGTCTAGTATATGCATCATTGGCCTCTTTTTCTAACTTTAAACAATGCTCATTTGGCATTTTACAATACATAACTTTCTTCATAAGCATTTTGCCTGTCTTGAACAACTTTGGATAATACAATACATAACAAACTTTCAAAACATACTTTTTTTTTCTCTCTTTTTTTTTTTCTTTTTTCATCTCTTTTTTCTTTTTTTTTCAATCTTTTATATCACCCTAAAATATATAACTATTTCTAAGCTCGTAAAAAGATGGACATGTGGTGGTGTGCTGGTTTGAGTGCATCTAAGTATAACCATCTCAAAGTTTTCAGATTATGGTAATCCTCCCTAAGCATCGAAATTCGTTTTCATCGTTTTTTCAAATTATTATATATATAAAAACTGCTAAAGAGGACTAATAAAGCTAGCTGGGCCTACCGACACATCCCAAATCAGATATGTGAACCATTCCTTCTTTTATTATTATATTATATATATCAAAAGTTCCGAGAGTTCGTTAGCACATTGGTAGTAATATCATTTCCTGCTTAACGTAGAACAAAAAACAATTTTCAAGGGACATTTTCTCTTTAAAACTCTTTATTTATTTATTTATTTTTTTTATTTTTATTTTTAATTTTTTTAATTAGATATTTTTATAACTTTTTTTTTAATTTTTTTTTCCTACAACTAAGTAAAATAAATTCCCATCCCCACACTTAGAACGAAATCGTCATTGATGAGAAAAACGAAAAGAAATAAAATAAAATAAAAATAAAAACTTAAAGTAATCAAAATTAAAACTGAGAACGGGTTACTCCCCTGGTTTATATGCAGAGTCTTCATCAGCTGTGTATCAATCGAGCGACCGTATAGCATTTCATTCGCGGCCGCAACCCCGGGAGAACCAGTTCCAAAACGCCACCAGAGCTACCATGCGCATAATGATACCTGCAATAACTCAAACTCGCTCTCACGTAACGGCATACAAAACATAAAGCAAAAACATAAGAAATAAACATATTTTTGTGTTTTTGATTTTTTTATTTTTTTTTGTTAATTTTTTTCAATTTGATTTTTTTAACTAACAAAAATAAAATAAATGAAATAGATAATAAAGAAAATCATAATACACACTCTACAACTCGGGCGGTCTCCCGAGTGATGCATCCAACGTGTCTACGCCTCGGTGAGTGAGTCAAGGTAGAACACCTTGACTGTCTGATCAGCTACTGGCTCGCCTATGTAGTGCTTCAACCTCTGACCGTTCACCTTAAACTTCCCGCTTTCGTCTTCAATCTCAATTGTGCCGTACGGGAATACCTCAGTAATGGTGAACGGGCCTGACCATCGGGAATTCAGCTTTCCAGGAAGTAATCGTAATCGGGAATTATATAACAAAACATGATCCCCACACTTGAAATGTTTATCACCTCTCAACTTTCTATCATGTAGCTCTTTAGTCTTCAGCTTATAATTGTACGAGTGTGCATATGTATGATCGCGAAGTTCCTCTAACTCATGTATCTGATGGAAACGGTTCTCGCCCGCGGATAAAAGATCAAGGTTAACTATTTGAAGCGCCCAAGAAGCACGATGCTCCAACTCAACAGGTAGATGGCAGGCTTTCCCATAAATCATCCGAAACGGTGTGGAACTGGTCGGAGTTTTGTACGCTGTACGGAAAGCCCACAAAGCATCATCTAATTTGTCGGACCAATCCTTTCGGTTTAGCCCAACCGTCTTCTCAAGAATGCGTTTAATGCCCCGGTTACTCACATCTGCCTGTCCACTGGTCTGTGGGTGGTAGGCAGTCGCTAGCCGATGGGTGACCCCATAGCATTGCAACGCCTTCTTCATCCGCGCGTTGCAGAAATGAGTACCTCGACCGCTGATCAAGGCTTCCGGTACACCAAAACGAGAGAAAAGATTATTAAGAAATCTCACTACAACTTGGGCGTCGTTAGTGGGCAAGGATTTGGTTTCGACCCACTTGGAGACGTAATCAACTGCCACAAGTATGTACTTGTTCCCTTTAGATGACGGGAACGGGCCCATAAAATCAATACCCCAAATGTCAAAAACCTCGCAAACCTGAATAGCATTTTGGGGCATCTCATTTCGAGATGAGATGTTACCGACACGCTGACATCGGTCACAACTTTTTACAAACGCATGAGCATTTTTGAAAATCGAAGGCCAATAGAATCCTGAATCGAAGACCTTCTTAGCAGTAAGAACAGCACCATGGTGACCTCCTGTCGGTCCCTCATGACAGTGGCTCAAAATCCGCCACCCTTCTTTAACATCCGCACATCTCCTCACCAGCTGATTAACACCTATACGAAAAAGAAATGGGTCGTCCCAAATGTCGAAATTTACGTCAGCAAAGAATTTCTTCTTTTGCTGGTGAGACATCCTCCTAGGGAGGGAACCATCAACGAGAAAGTTCGCTATATCGGCGAACCACGGGTAGCCGTCATCCTGGGCTTTGAAAAACATAAGATTCTCTATCGGGAAATGGTCATTGATGATGACCCCAGCATCTCCAATCTCGGCCCTCTCAAGACGTGACAAATGATCGGCCGCTACATTCTCGGCCCCTTTTTATCACGGATTTCGATATCAAACTATTGGAGCAGCAGGATCCATCGGATGAGACGAGGTTTAGCGTCCTGCTTGTTGAAAGATAACGAATGGCAGCATGATCTGTGTAGACGACTGTTTTGGACAGAACAAGATAGAACCTAAACTTATCAAATGCAAACACCACAGCTAACAACTCTTTCTCGGTGGTGGTGTAATTCTCCTGAGCAGTGTTCAAGGTCCGACTCGCATAGTAGATCGGGTGGAAGTACTTCTCCTTCTGCTGTCCAAGCACCGCTCCTACGGCATAGTCGCTCGCGTCGCACATCAATTCGAATGGCAAAGACCAGTCGGGAGCAATCATGATCGGGGCGTTAACGAGTTTGTCCTTTAGAAGATAAAACACCTCGATACACTGTTCAGAGAAGACAAATGGAGCGTCTTTCTCTAGTAGCTTGGTCATCGGTCTCGCAAATTTTTAGAAATTTTTAATGAACCGGTGATAGAAACCTGCATGACCTAAGAAGCTACGGATGGATCTTACAGCAGTGGGCGGGGGAAGATTAGAAATGGTTTCAATTTTAACTCGATCGACCTCGATCCCCGCACTCGAGATCCTATGTCCTAGAACAATGCCCTCGCGTACCATGAAGTGACACTTCTCGCAGTTGAGGACTAGGTTGGTATCGACGCAACGAGCCATCATCTTATCAAGGTTGGAGAGACAATGATTGAAAGAATTCCCGAAGACAGAAAAATCGTCCATGAAGACCTCCGTGGAATCCTCGATCATGCCGTGAAAGATCGCCACCATACATCCCTGGAAAGTAACTGGAGCGTTACAGAGTCCAAAGGGCATACGTTTATTGGCAAACATGCCGTAGGGGCAGGTGAATGTGGTTTTCTCCTGATCATTAGGAGAGATAGGGATTTGGAAATGCCTGGAGAAACCATCCAGAAAGCAGTAGTACTACTGACCCGCCAAACGCTCAAGCATCTGATCAATGAAGGGTAGAGGAAAGTGATCTTTCCTAGTGGGATCGTTCAGTCTGCGGTAGTCGATGCAGACTCTCCAACCGATCATGGTCCTAGTGGGAATAAGCTCGTTCCTTTCATTGGTGACGACAGTCATGCCACCCTTCTTGGGAACCACTTGGACCGGACTCACCCAGGCGCTGTCAGAGATGGGAAAAATGATTCCCGCATCAAGAAGTTTAATGATTTCTTTCTTAACGACCTCTAGCATTTTCGGATTAAGCCTCCGTTGAGGCTGAACGACGGATTTGAAATTATCCTCCATGAGGATTTTATGAGTGCAGAACGAGGGATTAATCCCTTTGATGTCGATAATTTTCCATTCTATCACCTCCTTGTGCGCTTTCAGCACCTTCAACAACTTCAACTTCTCAACCTCCGTCAAGGCAGACGCGATGATGACGGGTAGCTTCCTCTCTTCGTCCAGGAATGCATACTCCAGATGATAGGGTAGATCCTTAAGTTCTAAGGAAGGAGGAGGGCTTTCAACGGAAGGTCGGTCTCTCGGATCGTCTCGCACAATCTCAACAGCTGACTCTGAATCTAGGGGTGGTGACACGGTGTCATCCATCAATGGTTGAGTGGTCATGGCAACCATCTCAACCTCTGAAATATCCCTATCGAGAATCTGTGGGTCCAAGGTAGGTCCTCCACAGATGTCGGTGAAAAACTCTCGCACATGTGATACGATGGTGTCAACGAAATACAGGGAGTCGTCCGCCGACTTGGGGTGCTTAAGTGACTGTCTTACGTCAAAGGTGACGTTATCTTCCCCAACTTTCAGAATCAATTTGCCCTCACGGACGTCGATCAACGCCTGTGCAGTAGCAAGGAATGGTCGCCCTAAAATGAGTGGGATACTATCATCCTCATTCATATCCAGAATGTCAAAGTCCACCGGGAAGATGAACTTGTCGATACGAACAAGCATGTTCTCGACCACCCCTCGCGGGTATTTCACAGAACGATCAGCATGTTGGATACTCATTCGGGTTGACCTCGGTTCGCCAAGACCTAACTTACTGAACACAGAATACGGCATGAGATTGATGCTGGCCCCAAGGTCGGCCAAAGCATGTCGAACCGTATCGTCACCTAAGATGCAGGAAATTGTGAAACTCCCAGGATCGGCCATCTTTTCAGGCAACTTGCTCTGCAAAACTGCAGAGCATCCAGCACTCAACGGAATAGAAGAGACCTCAGCTAGCTTCTCCTTATTGAAAAGAATGTCCTTGAAGAATTTGGCATATTTGGGCATCTGAGTAAGCGCCTCAAGGAAAGGAATGTTTAGGTGAAGCTGCTTGAGAAGTTCAAGGAACTTGGAGTTTTGCTCCTCGTCCCTGTCTGATCGGAGTCTCCCAGGATAAGGAAATTTGGGTTTGTAGACTCTGAGAGGTGGGTTTGATGATGATGGTATATCGATCGGCTTCATACTCGCAAGAATAGTCTGTTGGCGTGCCTCGGCCGGAGGAGACTCCATCTGGATCTCCTCGTCCACCTGCTCCTCTTCATCGACCGCAGGTGTGACAACTCTCGAAGGATTAGCCTCTCTTTCTCTTCTTGCACCGCTTCTAGTAGTCACTGCTTTGGCGAACCCTCTCGGTTTTTTCTCAGTATTACTTGGTAGTGAACCTGGTACTCTCTCGGATAACTGCCTGGCAATCTCTCCGACGTGACGCTCAAGATTAGCTAGAGACGTGACTTGGTTCTTCAACATAGCATCGTGTTTCGCAAATTTCGCCTCATTCGTCACTCGGTTCCTCTCATCTCGCTTCAGTAGCTCAGCCATCATCTCCTCCAGTGAGGCTTTCTTCTCCTCTCTCCCCGCTTGTTCCTAACTCTCTTGACCTGAACTCCCCTGCCCGAATAGATTCTCTCGACGCTGGTTTTGGTATTGGGCTTGGTAGCCACTGGCTTGTCCCCCTCGATAGTTATTCTGATTTCTCCAGCCAGTGTTCCCGCCGAAGTCGGGGTTTTGATATCTCAAGGGTTTGTTAACGAAGTCAATCTCCTCCTTATTGCTACCCGGGTTAACAGGACAGTCAATGGTGTCGTGACCCCCTCGGCAAACCTCACACTTCGCGACACTCTTAACGGTAAGATCTCTAACGAGTTTGTTCAAAGCATCAATCTGCGCCTGCATGCTGGTGTTCGAATCGACCTGAAGTACTCTTCTCGATGACGTTGAAGAATTTCTGCCCCCGTGCCCCTCATAGCTCGCTGCTAGATCATGAAAAAGGACGACACTCTCATCGGGATCTTTGTTCTTAAGGAGGTTCCCGTTAGCAGTTTGGTTCAACATCTCTCTCACGTGCTGAGTGGCTCCATTGTATAATTTCTTGATGACATTCCACTTATCTAAACCATGATGAGGACAACTAAGAAGGAGGTCCTTGAATCTTTCCCAAACTTCCCCGAAAGACTCGTCGGATCTCATGCGGAAAGAACAAATCTCCTCACGGAGTCGAGTGGATTTAGATGGCGGAAAGAATTTGGTTATGAATTTCTCTTGAAGGCCCGCCCAAGTGGTGATTGATCCTGCAGGTAGTGACTTAAGCCATTTATAGGCTTTGCCGGTAAGTGAGAAGGGGAAAAGACGGAGATAGATGGCTTCATCATTCATGTTGCCGATATTGAAAGTTTTGCAGATTTGAACAAGCATGTCGATGTGGTTTGAAGGGTCTTCGCTCTCTAGCCCTTCGAATTGGAGTGCGGTTTTGATGAATTGCATGACGTGGGCATGAATGGACCAGTTGCCAGCGGCGGCACCGTTCGGTAAAGTGATGCTTGAATGAGGATTCGTTGTCGGCCTACCATAGTCAGCTACTACTCTCCTAGGCGGTTGGTCACCCATGTTCCTATCCCTAGAAGAAGCGGAAGAAACAGAAGAAGAAGAATCAGAACCTGTCGGTGAAACAGAACACTCTCTCTCGGGCTCGACTTTCTCGGTATTGTCAGACGTTTCAAGCTTCGGCGGTCCTTGTGAGCAGGTATGACGCATACGACTAAAAAGAAAAACTAAAATTAACTAAGCTAAAAGTAAACTAAAAACAAATAAAAACAAATAAGCAAGTAAAAAACAGGTAAGTCCCCAAAATCGGGTCGCTCTCTAATCGCCTCAAACTGTGTCCCCGGCAACTGCGCCAAAAATTTGATGTGCGAAAATATATATATAAATAAAACACGAATCGCAACTAAGCTTTAAAAAAAACCAAACAACCTATCCTAGTTCACATAAACGGAAAGTGTACCGAGCGCGTATAGCAAAGATCAGGGAAGTCCGGATATCGAACTCGAAGACACGTGAGAACGGCTCAGATTATAAACCCTAATCCAAGTCCTACCTTAAAATATTTAATTGATTTTATTATTATTTTTTATTTTATTTTAATTAACTAACTTGCTTAACTTAACGAAACTAACGAGAAAACTTAACGGAACTTACGAAGCTTTTAACAAATATAGAGAAACGACTACCTAGGCAAGAATCTTATTGACAGGTCAACGGTTAACGGAATTAACTAATCACACGACACCGGGATCTTAAAATAATCAACTACGACTTATTGAAGTTCGCTAGATCACCTCTCGGTCTCACCAACTAACCCTCACAAATCTAAGAAGATTGAATAAATGCACCGGGAAAAAGATTATTAAGGTACCCAAATGACGCATCTCCTCTCGGACTCAACGACACAAAACCCGCTTAAAATTGGTACTATCAATTATAGGGATAAAGGGGTAACAATATTTAACTATATCTAAGACACATATTTGCACACAAAACTAAACCGGATAAGACCAAAACTCGCTCTCGCGCAATTCTAACCTAACCGAATAAAGACGCGAGACAAACCGACTCCCTATTACCTCTCGGTCGCAAGGAAGGTGAAACTATTGAATTTTAATAATTAAATACACTCAAGATTCCTATGGTCGCGCTAACCACAAATAGATCAAAAACACCAAGTCTAAGACCTAAACGTAGAACCCTAACCGAACGACACGCAATCAATCAATCAAAGTCCTACGCAGAATCACAAACAATAATTATGTAAAAACAATATTTAACACAATAAATATTAAATTACATAAAGCTTTTCAATAATAATGCGTCATGTAATTAATTAAAACCAAATAAACCGTCAAACAACGTCAATAATCATCAAAACCTAGGTAGTACAAAAGAAGATTAGCTACTCATGATTTTTGGACAGCTGGTATAACTTAATGTAAACACCATAAAACTCAACCAATTCATAATTAAACTCATTCAATAATCAATATCAATCAAGCACAACTCAATCCTCAATTCAAATGCAAAACAAAACAGTTGACCAAACAAAACACCACAAACTTCAATTCTTTTTCTTCCGATCGGGAATTAGTGAGCTGCCAACTTGGGTGCTTAGGATTTTATTTTTTTAAGTTATATTATACATTAAGACATGTAAGGCTTTATCTAGCGGGCTTGGGTCGGGCTTTGAGCTTTGGTCTTGTTAACTTGATCATAAAGGCCTTCAATATCTTCAAAAACCCGAACATTTTCCCTTTTAAAACTCGTCACCTACACAAAATAATAAACTTTGTAAGATCATATAAAAACAAGCCATAATTATTATTTATTATACGATTAAGCACTTAAAATATGATAAAAAGGATAGGAAAAGTAAGTGTGTTTTACAACACATCAAACATCCCCACACTTAAGTCTTTTTCGTCCCTGAAAAAGTAATCTACACAGGATCATAACCAAGTGAAAAAAAACAAACTATCAGATTATTATCATTTTCAAAGCATAAGAAACAGCCTGACATATTGACCGCGATTGCCGATATTGTTGTCCACATAAACCCAGCCACCAGCCAATCAAGCCCCCCTTTTGCATTAAACATTTTAAGTTCAAAAATTAAGGCTACACCTACCCCATCTCAGACAAAGAGAGCTAGAAAAAACTAGAGTCGAAGCAAACTGGTTCGAAAAATCACCATAAGCCAATGACTCGTTGATAGTACTAATTAGATGCACTCGGTGAAATTTGGATGGATGATAGGTCATGTGGAGGTCGTACGAGCTATTCCTAAATATTATTGAACTTTGTCCTATAAATCCCTAATTTGATATTTATTGATTAAGAACCTTCGAGCCCCAATAGTGTATCCTCAGAGTCACCATCCCCAAGGTAACACGTAAACTCTAAGTCTCGTCTAGTATGTGCATCATTGGCCTCTTTTTCTAACTTTAAACAATGCTCATTTGGCATTTTACAATACATAACTTTCTTCATAAGCATTTTGCTTGTCTTGAACAACTTTGGATAATACAATACATAACAAACTTTCAAAATCGTAAACTCTAAGTCTTGTCTAGTATGATGAATGAGATGAGAGATTAGAGAATTAGAAAGGAAATTATGACCCATTTGTCAAAATCGTTTTAGCCCATGACCTATAGATAACTAGGATAAATAATATGAGAAATTAGATAATTAGAAAGGAAATTATCACCCATTTGTCAAAATTATTTTGACCTATGACCCACGGATAGATATGATGAATAAGATGAGAGAATAGAGAATTAGAAAGGAAGTTATAACTAATATGTCAAAATGGTTTTGTTCCATAACCCATAGATATGTAGGATGCATGAGAAGAGAGATTATGCCAAAAATGAATGTAATATTGTCACATCATCCTCATATTTTATTTTATCCTTATATTTTATTTTATTAGTATTGTTAGATAATTTAGCATTTAACTTGTATGTGTATAATTTCTTCTAGATGGTATTCGCTATTTTCTTATTGAACTTTTTTCTTGATATCAACCGATATCTACTTATTTTATTTGTTCCATCTGATAGTTGAGTTATCATAAGGATCATATAAATGAGAAATGTGAGAAGGGTTTGTATCCTTTATATATATGTGAGGTATCAATTTGATCAAGTTAATGGCTAAAAATAGGTCCAACCCGTAGGTATCGTATCGGTACCGGTACCAATTTAGCCAATTTGGTATTATGTTATGGTTGTGGTATTATGGTTTACTAAATGTCGGTACCATACTGATACCCTTACCAATTTAGATAATTTGGTATTATGTTCTGGTTGTGGCATTTGGTATTCACTCTCTAGTTGGAAGGCAAAAGATTTTTCATACACGGGTCGTGTTAATTTGGTTAAATATGTCCTAGGTAGTTTATCAATCTATCTTCTATCCCTATTTAAAGCTCCAAAAAACATGATCAATATTTTGGAATAATTGGGTACCTTTTGATGTTAACTATTTTTGGTTGGAGGGAGGAGCTTGATAGAATCCAGACCAAAGATGCGTTGATATTTTGAGGGGTGGATATGTCGGAGATGGTTTATCACAACCCCGACCCTTACCCTTGACAAGGGCGCAAATACGAGCAATGGTACCGGTGTTTATTAAATTATTTTGCAGCGGGAAATTTCATCAGGACCATAGTTAGGAAAATTCATTAGAGTTTATAACATCGTGATCCTTATTTCATAAACAGGGGATAAAACTCATATTTCTACAAACATAAGTTTTATAGGGATAAACCTTAATTTACAAAAATAATCTATTTCTTTATTCTGATGACAAGCCACTTATTTAAGTTGGAGTGCTTTGTAAGACTTGTTTCTATTTCTTCATAACAGATCACTTGGAACATGTTAAAAAACATTGATCAACGGGAAATACTGATGAGTACATTCATTTGAAAATGACACATTTTTGTAGTACAACATTTAGATGTTTTTAAATTTGTCTGCTTATAAATTACCAAAGGTACTTGTCACTCGACCGTATTTGTGATTGTGGTTATATTACTAATTGGCTAACTCTTTGTCTAAAATGTAACGATATAAATAAGTAATGTGTACAAAACCCTACAATACCAGTAGTAATCATCCCATAAGTCTACAAAGACTTAATCACTATAATATAATGAAAACCGTTTGAAAACATTGTTTAAAACATCCGGATTTTTATACTCGATCATGAGTTATACAGGTTTAAAAATCTCATTGACAGTGTTGGAAAAACTAGGTGACTCACAGAATTGTGAATTGTACAAAAAAAACTCGAATATCTAACCTAAGCTTCCTGATATTAAGCACCTAATTTAACACAATGTAGCATGTGTTAGTATAAACGAAAAGGCTTTAATGATAATCACGATACTGAAAACTTCACACTATCATGACGAGAGGTCATTGTGTACGAATTGGCATCATAGTTTTGCCAAGTCAGCCTTAGCTATGCCACGTGGCCCGACACGTGACAACATGCAACATGTCACGACTACATAGCTAGCACATCGGGTGTCACGATGGGCCAATTGAGTACTCTTCGCGTAGTGCGATGTGACATTCGTCAAAATCGGGTCCCGTTTGTACTCGTTTGTATTCGTTTATGATCCGTATATCATGTAAACTGACCCGTTTTGTAAACCGAAACTTATGATATAATCAAAATGATGGTTTTTATGTTACAATATTCTTTTACACCTGTTGGGTCTTGAAAAAATTTATTTCGGGCCTTAAAGCGCGTTAAACTCACTTAAAACGAACTTCGGGGGCCATTTTGTCATTTTTGAAACTTTCTGTTTTTCCAGCCACCACCCCATCGTGATACATGATGGGAGAGACCACTTGGTGGTCACGTATCGCGACCCTGGCTCCAGACAGACCTGCTGCATATGTTTGTTTGTTGGTTCTTTGGTCCATTAAATCCAAGTTTTATCCTCTAAATCACTTGTTTAACCAAATTTAGCTCTTCCTACAAATACAAGGCCCTATCTAACATTAATCCCTGCTCATAAACTCTTTCCTCACTCAAATTCAATAATCATACAAGGTTATTTTGTGTTTATGTCAGGTTTGACTTCCAAAGTTAAACTGTTGAAGTTTTACATTTTTGTTTATTTGCTTAGTCTAAATTAATACTTGAATCATATGAAACAACATACGTATAATATACACCCCTTTTTACCTTTGGTAGTTACTTATCCGACCCCGGTTGGTTAAGTTTAAGGCCTCGTAAGGCAAGGCTTCATGGAGGACTTTGTGTTCTTGATATATATATATATATATATATATATATATATATATATATATATATATATAACTTGTTTATACATACTAACCATGCCTAACTTCTGCTCATTTTAGTTTGTTTGTCTTATTTACAAGTTCCATGGTTAAGGGTTCTAAGAGTCTAGCCTCGGTTTAACCGTAAATAGCTCTAGACCGTAAGCCGAATTTTGTTTTACTAGTTTTTGTTAAATAATTGTTTAAACATGCTTTATGTTAGATTTAAGTTTCTAAAATCATTTTTTATAAGTTCTATGGTTATGGGTTGGAAGATTCTAAACTCGGTCTTAACCCGAAATTAGATCCGAACCGGAAACCGAACTTTCATTTAAAGACTTTATTGTTAACTTTTTGGTTGTAAACTTAAGTTTCATCATTTATAAATTATTATACAAGTTCTTTGATATTTGGGCATGTGGAACCCATCTATGAACTTATTGTGAGATGGAAACCGAACCAAACCAAACTAAACTGATTTTCACTCGCTTAAGACACACAAGTGTGTTTTTAGCTATCAAGACTTGTATATTTATGTAAAAGATATTTTACAAACTGATTTTAAATATTTTATTAAAGTACTTGGAATGTTGAATCCAACTTGACTTATAACAAAGTTTGGACCGACAAACCGAACACTCGCTTAACGTGCGTTGTTAGTTCTAAAACAATAGAACTACATACTTGGTTAAGTGTTAATATATTTTTATGAGTTATCTCATAACATTTAATATTTTGGAAAGTTGACTTTGGGCTTGACCAATTATTAAGACCTGAACCAACAACCCGAACACTTGTTAAAAACCCATTTTAGTATCTATATTCCAAGGGACTTGCATTCTTGCATTTTTACCCACCTTATTACTTAACATAGGTTGAGTAAATATTAAGGTTAGATACTTTAACCCGGTTTCGAGCAAACTTACATTTTGAAAGGGTTATTATTACAATTTCTTAAATAGTTACTTTTTAAACCTTAAACTTTAAATGCTTACATTTCTTAACTTTTATTTTAAAGTTTTCATAAAACAACATTTCTAATACAAGGCTTTTATTTTTATTTAGGTCTTGCTCGTTAGACTCCATCCTCCCGATTTCCCGTCTTTTACAAACCAAGTTTTATACTTGAACGTGAGTACTTTCATACCCCCGTTTTCCATCTTTCGTTTTGGGGGTGACATTTCATACTTATCCAAATTAAATGCTTTATAATTGAGTCTTAAACCACAAACGTTATTGTATATTTTACTTAAATAAATGCTCGATTTGGTGTTCTATGCTTACATGCTCATGTGTTTATGTGTTTACCGTTTTTGGTTGGTTGATCTATAAATCCTAGACTATTTGGCATTCCCTTATAACAAGGTTTCGTTAATGTATTAATGATAACTATAAATCCTAGACTATTTGGCATCTGCTTATAGCAAGGTGTCGTTAATGTATCAATGATAACTATAAATCCTAGACTATTTGGCATCCCCTTATAGCAAGGTTTCGCTAACGTATTCCTATAAGCGATCTCATCTCTTTATCCAAATTTTTGCTATTTATTTATTGTTTCGTATACAAGATTGTGGACATTTCTTATTATATACGTATTGTTTCAAAACTATGAACTGCTCACCAACCTTTGTGTTGATAAACTTTATTTTATGAAATGTTACAGGTTTGCATTTAGGTTGATATTGGGAGCTTGAAGAAAACGTCACAAATACCTTTAGGATATTAGCAAAATGAACAATATATTTATTTGTTATAATTTGTGATGATTATTGTATGAACAAGTATGTTATGTGACATTTTGATGTTGTGAAATTAAATGAGATGTTAAATATTGTCGCTTTAAATAGTGTCATGCGCTTATGGGCAATCCGTCGCATCCCGACATGTTCCGTCACCTTTGGTCGGGGTGTGACATGCGATGACCACCAAAATATTCAGATAACTATAAGCATTAGAATACCGCGACGAGGCTTTTATCCATCCATCTCGAAACGCCAGATAATAATACTAAGGTGGCTCTCAAGTGGCTTGCGGTGATGGGAGTGTGCGAAGTGCAAAATGCGCCATCAAAGTGTCACATTGCGCCCATCACACTTCCCCCCTGAGCCCGTGCGCATGCATGTGCGTCCTCATATTGGGTGCTTCACACCCTCGCTAATGCCACTGAATGTGCCTTGCTATACAAGAATATTATCTTATGAGCTATCCTCCTTATAAGGAGCTCACAAGTTTATCATTTTACCATTGTGGAACACGCCATTATTCGTTTTACCAATGTGGGACAACCCACTTTCCATAGTTCATATTTTTGGATTGTTACATGGTTTATGTAAATTTCGGGCTTAGGTTTGAGTCGGTGGAGGACCTAATGTTTAAGTGCCCATGGGGTGATACTATATGGAACCAGGTATGTATGTAGTTAGGATTACCCGTAATGGTGGATATAGACTCAATGAAGAGGCTATTGGATAGGAGTGCAAAATCCGGGGCTAAACAGAAAAGAAAAAAGATACAAGTGATTCTCATGATCACGGTATAGATAATATGGAGATGTCGAAACGAGAGGATCTTCAATGGTAGACACATTTAGGAAGCTAGTGCAATGAATATGATTAAAGAAAAAACAAAGCTTTGGCTGTGCACAAGATCTTAATTCTCCTTTCCTTGTAACTCATAATTATGTACTTGTTCATTGTTATGTTGTTTTATATGCCTGGCTTTTTTTGGCCTGTTTGGGTTGGGGTTGCCGGGTGTTGTGTATAAAATAACACATGTAAAAAAAGGTCGGACCACGTTACGGTGGGGCTGTTAATCTGGAAAAAGGACGTAAAAATGTTGAACTACACACGCACATTAAATTGCAAAAATTAGACCAGCACGTAAAACATAGAAAATAATAAGCAACTCGGTAGAGAACATTATTCAAGCGGGTTCGAATTAATATATTATAATATAAAATAAGGCTTAATAGATATTAATAATCCTAACTAAAGGATATTGACCGATAATAATCCGAACTGAGTTTATAACCACTGGTGGTCCCAAAATTTAAAATTTGGCTCTCAGTGATCTCACATTAAAAAAACATAATGATGTTAACTTTTTCCAAATTTCAAATTGATTTTTTAAGGCTTTTGATTAGAAGATGATATGAGTCGATTGATGTAAAACTTAGCTTGAAATGATGTTGCAAACTACTTAACTTTTGTTAATTGGACGTTCAAACACCCGATTTGAAGTACTAATCAAGCTATTTGGAGCATCATGTCCAGCTAAGTTTTTACATCATTCGACTCGTATCCTTCTTCCGACCAAAATCCCTAGAAAAATAGTTTGAACTTTGGAAAAAAGTTAACGTCACTAAGTTCTTTTAACAGGGAACCACTGAGAGCCAGTTTTTTAAATTTAGGACCACCAGTGTCAATAAACTCAGTTGCGATTATTATCAACCAATAACCTTATAGTATAGAGTTTTCAAACTAAACTATAAGAGTAAACACTCTTACATTTTGGAGAGCAAAAGCCATCTCCACTTTGGCGAATTGGTTAGAGAGGTCTTTTAAAAGGTCTCCTTCATGAGGCTTTAAGGGTTCGAGCCATGAAAGTAGAAAATTTGCCAAAAATACATTCCAAGGCTTTAAATTGTTGGGTTATAATAGTGATAGTCTTTAGAGAAAGCCTCCTTAACCACTCCAAACAGTGGCGAATCTAGAACAAAATGTCAGGGGTAACATTTTAAATTTTTTTAAATGTATTTCATATTGTGTAAACTAAACAAAAAAAGAAGCACGATGATAAATAAATTTAAACACACGGGCTGCATATTTCTCCCATTCGATTTTTGAAAGCTTAAATCGAGCCATTACATCCTCTTTTTTTACTTTATCAAGAGTTTCTCTTTTAACCGCACAAATTAAAACATTGTTCAAATACTCATAACCCATTCGATTGCGCAAATCCGTCTTGATAAACTTCATTTTAGAAAAACATCTTTCAACGCTTGCGGTTGTAGCCGGTAAAACCAACACTAGCATCAATATACGATAAACCAAAGGAAAAGTGACGCGTTTTCCGGTTTCCACCATTACATGAGTAAGGTCACATATTCCACCCAGTTTTGCAAATTTATCATATGAATTTAAAGTGTGATAAAAGGTTGTGAGATCACCCGAAATACACCCTCTTCCTTCATTACTAAATTCATTCAGATACATATTAGAAAACGCCACTATCTTCGATATGTCAAACTTAGAAAATAAATCACAAGGATTTACGCCGGACATATTTTCTATCAAACTAGTTGAGACCTCACTAAATGTATTTCCTAGTTCTTGAATTCGCATATCGAGAACAGTATTAAAATCTTCAACCTCAAAATGATGTCGCTTAGTAATGATATTCTTTCGGTTTCGTTGAATACTATAACTTTTCGTCATATCTAACATCTTAATCTTGTTTTTTTCACAAAAAATGTCACTCTAGCCAACATATTGTCAAACCCGTTTTGTCTTTGATTATTCAATGTTCGGTTTGTCACTTCTAATAAGTCTTGAATTTTTTTGAAGACGTTTTGATAGGGCATTTTTGAGGCCTAAAATATCGTCTAACAAGTATATATATATATATTATTTTAAGGGTTAATGAGTTTTGTTGGTTGGGCTTTAGTTGTGTTGAATTTTTAATTTGGTTGGGCTTAAATGCATAAGGGTACCGATATTTTTTTTCAGGGGTGACGAAACACGAAAACGACCTAATTCTTTTTACACACTACCGACGAGAAATTGAGGGGTACCGGAAACTACCCATAGTAAATAACATACATCCGCCAGTAACTTCAAAAGAAGAAAAATGAGTCATTGGAAATGGGAAAATTCCCAAAATGACCCATTCATAGAATGTGTTTCCAAGTTTATCCCCACTAATTCAAGTTTCCAACTTTGTCCCTTTGGTATCTCGCCGCCGACGACATGATAACGAACACCGACGATGCGTTATTGAAACAAATAGGATAACGACACGTGGCCGGAATATGTGTTGACGATGCCTTATGTTTCTAACGTAGGGTAGCGGCGATGCGTTATCACTAACGCATCGTGGAACCCTTGTGTTGTCATAACAAGGTAGCAGCAACATAACGCATCGCCGCCACCCTATGTTAGCAACATAACGCATCGTCAACCCTATGTTATACGTAACGTAGGGTAGCAGCGATGCGTTATGTTGCTAACGTAACGTAGGGTAGCAGCGATGCGTTATGTTGCTAACGTAGGGAAGCAGCGATGCGTTATCCACTAACATCGTCGACGACCTATTCCAGACAGATTCCGACCACGTGTCGTTATCCTATTTGTTTCAGTAACGCATCGTCGGTGTTCGCTATCATGTCGTCGACGACGAGATAACAAAGGGACAAAGTTGGAAACTTGAATTATTAAGGATAATTTTGAAAACACATTCTTTAAATGGGCTATAATGGAAATTTTCCCATTGGAAATTAATTAAACAAAAGGTTAATGTTGAATTTTATTTTCTTTCCGTATAGAAAAAGCAAAATTAGAATTCTTAAACGTGAACAACAACGTAACATCTCTTTAAGAAAATAACCCGGGTCCCACAATAATAAACACACTCACATCTTCCATGAGGTCGTCCACACCAGATGACACCTCCATAAAGCCAAAAACAAAAGAAAACCCCAATATCATTCCTGCCTCATATATAAATCACAAAACAATAATAAATTATAATATTTAAATCATAATAAGTTATAATAACCACAACTGCTTATCATAAAAATAACACAACAAGTTCATTACTTATCATTTAACATTTGATAAGTGAAATAACATATCATATCCCTAATAGTATTTATATCTTGTCTTCTATGGTTCTTCGCTTCACACTTTCTCTCTCTCTCTCTAAAACCCCCCAAAATTGAATCCCAAAATTTATATGACAAATTCGTCTTATTATTATTATTATAAACCAACCGTACGATTCAATTCGATCTGTTAATCTCGTCAATTTCTCCTTCGAAGGTAACAATTTACCGTTATTTGGAGAATTAGGGCTTTTTGTGCTCGAGAATTAGGGATTTTTAGCTCAATTTGTTGATCTCGTACTGATTCACGCTGTTGATGAATTTTATTTATTTTTTTGGATTTTTTTTATTTAATTTTGGTTATTTTTCATGTATTTTATTTTAATTTGATCTGTAACATCTGTTGGTCATTTTCTCGTTGGAAGGTAGCGATTTATCGTGAACTTATCGTGAAATTGTGGATTAGGTTATGAATCTGGTGGTTGAGTTTGCCGATCTGGTAGTGATTAACGCCGTTGTTTCATTTCATCTATTTTTTTTTAATTTTTTTCTTATTTTTTTTACATATAATTTTTATATTTTAATTTGATTGCAGTTTAGAGAAAGCTTTGTTGACAAGTATTAATTATTTTATTGTCGTTGTTTTTTTTTTTAATTTTTATTTAATTTGTTTAATTTTAATACTGTTTACTTTTTCATTCTTTTTACTGCAGTTTAGAGAAAGCCTTGTTGTGTCTAAATATCAATAATATTTTTTAAAATTTTTGTTTAGATTTAATTTTGTTTATTTTTTCATGTATTATTTGTAATTTTTTAGTTTATTTATTTTAATTTTAATTTGATTGCAGATTAGAGAAAGCTATGTTGTCTCTAAATGTTAATTATTATATTGCTGTATTTTTTATTTTTTTATTTAATTTTATTTAAATTTTTGCTGTATTTTTTGTGATTTTTTTATTGTTTTTAATTATAGTTTGATTGCAGTTTAGAGATAGCTATCTCGTCTCTAAATATTAATTATTATTTATAATTATTTTTAAAATTTTATATTTTGATTTGATTGCAGTTTAGAGATAGCTATCTTGTCTCTAAATATTAATTATTTTTTAAATTTTATATTTTGATATGATTGCAGATTTGAGGAAGCTATATGGTTTCTAAATATTAATTATTATTATTGGTGTATTTTTTTAATGTTTTTAATTTTGATTTGATTGCAGATTAGAGGCAGCTATGTCATCTCTCAGCAGAGAGCTTGTGTTTTTAATTCTTCAGTTTCTAGATGAAGAGAAGTTCAAGGAGTCTGTTCATAGGTAGGGTTTAATATTATATTATCATTATTTGTTGAATTTCTGTTCTGTTTTCAAGGCTGGTACCGGGTACCGAAATTACAGACTGAATTTCTGGAAAAGTGGGAATTGTAACGGTATTGGTACTTGTTACGAAATGCTGATCCCAGTACCAAAAATACCGATAGTGAATTTCTGGGAAAGTGGGAAGCTTATCGGTATGATCCGGTATGGTACTGGTACTCGTTATGAAATGCCGGTACCGGTACCGAAAATACGATACTGAGTGGAAAAGTTTGTACGAATACCGTACCAAATCTCTGGGTACTTGGTACCAAATGCTCGTCCCTACCTGCGTTTGTATAAGTTGTATTTATTTTAATTATTTTGTTGTGGAGGTTGGAGCAAGAATCTGTTTTTTTCTTCAATATGAGATACTTTGAAGAAATGGTGACAAATGGTGAATGGGATGAGGTCGAAAAGTATCTTTCGGGATTCACAAAGGTTGACGATAACAGATACTCGATGAAAATCTTCTTTGAGATACGAAAACAGAAGTATCTT
This sequence comes from Bidens hawaiensis, assembly GCF_021521415.1. NCBI lineage: Eukaryota > Viridiplantae > Streptophyta > Magnoliopsida > Asterales > Asteraceae > Bidens > Bidens hawaiensis. The sequence goes on from NW_027494736.1 coordinate 256,374, forward strand.
GAAGCCCTGGACAAGTATGTTTGGATTCAAATCTTGTTCATACCTATACGCACTTAATATTGAGATTCTTATAATCTGAATAATTTGCAGGAAGGATCGTTCTAAAGGTGTTGAGATTCTAGTGAAGGATTTGAAAGTGTTTTCTGCTTTCAATGAAGATCTGTTTAAAGAAATAACTCAGCTTTTGACTTTAGATAACTTCAGGTGTGTAAATTGTAATAGTTAATGGTTAATAAGTATGAGTTGTAAAGTTTTGATGTGAATACATGCATACCTACAGGGACAATGAACAATTATCAAAATACGGAGACACGAAATCTGCTAGGACTATAATGCTGGGTGAGTTAAAGAAGTTGATTGAAGCAAATCCCCTGTTCCGTGACAAGTTAAACTTTCCAGGCTTAAAGAATTCAAGACTTCGAACACTTATTAACCAAAGGTTCATATCTTGCTTTTGATTTCTGATCCAGTAACATGAGTTTATTTTTATATTAATATTTGAATACACATTGTAGTTTGAATTGGCAACACCAGCTTTGTAAGAACCCGAAGCCGAACCCTGATATCAAAACACTGTTTGTTGACCATTCGTGTGGGCAGTCACAGCCAAATGGTGCACGGGCCCCATCACCGGTTACTAATCCGTTAATGGGCTCTGTACCAAAGCCCGCAGGCTTTCCACCTCTAGGTGCTCATGGTGTAAGTGAAATTAGCCTTTTATTTACCGTCCATAAAGAAATAGTTTTATGACCTAATTTGTACATTGTTTTTTTTGTATTTTAAGCCTTTTCAGCCTGCGCCTGCACCTATGCCATCATCTCTTGCTGGTTGGATGGCAGCCGTGCCTCATCCATCAGTTTCCACGGTTCCGATTGGTTTCACTCCGCCTAATAATGCTGGTATGTGTATTTTAAGCTTGGTTAAATTCTTGATAAAAGAGAGTAGGCTTAACTGAATGAACACTAACGGAGCATGTTTGTGTTCGTTTGAATTTAACCGAACAAGCGATTGAACACGAACAGTTAAACGAACAAGGTTTTCTTGTTTGTGTTACTTCACTAAGAAAATGAATGTGTTTGTATTTCTTTTGTTCATTTTCATGTGCAGAAGTAAGTCAAGTAACTAAACACAAAATAAACACGGATGAACAAACATAATTGAGCTAAAACAAATTATAAGTAAATTTGAACAATAATTTTTTTTGGCTTCAGAAGTTATTAAAACTAGACAATATTGTAATGGGCCTAAAACATTTAACTGATTATAATAGCGAATATGAACAAATGGGACATAAATGAACAAATGAGATCGTTTGTTTAGCTAAATAAACAAAAAATTCTGTTCATGTTTGTTCATTTATTAAATAAACGAAGGGTTCAGTTTGTTTACAAGCCTAATAGGGAGTGCAATGTTTCTGAATATGGTTTGCTGTTTTCTTGTTTTATATCACATTGAAGCTATGTTAAAGCGACCTAGGACTCCTCCTACCAACAATCCAGCTGTTGATTATCAAACAGCTGATTCTGAACACACCTTAAAGAGAACACGCACATTTGGGATATCTGATGAAGTATGACATACTTTCCCTATATTATTTATTTATACAAGGATCCTTTGAATATTTTTAGAAGCTATATGCTAATGCATGTATGATGTTCTTAGCAGGTCAATCATATGCCTGTAAATATGTTACCTGTTGGTTATATGGGTCAAAGTCAAAGTCAGAGTCATGGTCAAAGCTCTTACTCTTCTGATGATTTGCCTAAAACCGTGGTGATGACTCTAAATCAGGGTTCTGTAGTCAAAAGTATGGAATTTCATTCGATACAGCAAGTTCTGCTTCTTGGTAAGTGCTTAGTTCCCATTAACATTACATTTCAAACATTATTAATGCTAGAAATTGGAATAATAATATTGTTTTATATTTTTCTTTAATATTAGTTGGAACTAGCAATGGTGACATCATGATTTGGGAAGTAGCTAGCAGAGAGAAACTTGCTCACAAGAATTTCAAGATTTGGGATATCAGTGTTCTTACAATGCCTTTGCAGGTTTATACCCATACATTAGTCTTTGTAATAATTTAGTGTATTTTTGGGCTAAAGTGGCCAACTTGACTTTTGACTTTTGTTTGTAATAGGCATCCTTGACCAACGACAATACTGCAATTATAAATCGTGTAACATGGAGCCCCGATGGATCACTGTTTGGTAATAATAATTTACCTTTTTTCAACAGTTATTATCTTGAAATATAACCTAATCGGTTATTTTTTCTTTCATACAGGTGTTGCATTCTCAAAACACATTGTGCAGATATACTCGTATCATGGTGCTGATGATCTCAGAAACCATTTAGAGGTTTGTCTTGTTTGATATCTAGGTTCATCTTTTCTTGTTTAAGTAGTGACAGGTAGCGTTTCTTATCTTCTACCATTTTATTTGTTATGGTTGTATAGATTGAGGCTCACGGTGGCAGTGTTAATGATCTTGCTTTCTCTCACCCGAACAAACAACTTTGCATTGTGACATGTGGCGAGGATAGATTAATAAAGGTCTGTTTCGTCACTTTTTTACCAGGTGTTTCTGTTTTCATCAAAATATTTAATTATATATAATTTTAAGTCTTTTTTTATAGGTGTGGGATGCAGTAACAGGGGCAAAACAGTTTACATTTGAGGGTCATGAAGCACCTGTATATTCTATATGTCCACATGTCAAGGAAACTATTCAGGTAAAAATCGCCTCTGATTTGTTATATAAATAATATTCAACTGCCTATTTGTTTATTTTTTATTTTTATATATACCAGTTTATCTTCTCTACATCAACCAATGGGAAAATAAAGGCTTGGTTGTATGACAATATGGGTTCCAGGGTGGACTACGATGCACCAGGTCATTCATCCACCGCGATGGCATATAGCGCCGATGGAACAAGGTTAAAATTTGATATTTCTTTTTCATTTTATTTATTTATTTATCAATGTTATGTGTGGCAAATTCAGCTCGTTTACTTTTAAATTGGTCGTTTGCTGATACATCCACAAACGGAAATATAAAAAAGGGAGAATTTCATGTATGCACTTCTAAACTTCACTAATTGCATGTTTACCCAACCCGAAACCAAAATTGCATAGATCCTCTCTTAATGAAAAAAATATCAAAGTTAACCATTTTGATTAATTATATTAAAAATAAGTTGTAAAATGAGTATTTTACTGAAACTTTAAATTTTTTCAAAAAATATTCACTCATTTTTAACTAGTTTTCATTTGATGATTGTCACTCATATACTATGAGTGTTATAAGAGAAGATTATACATAGATGAAAGAAAATAATTAAAAAACGCAAAAAGAAAAACTTAGTAAACGAGATAAAAAAAACTATTTAGCAAAACATAAAAAGACAGAGTAAATATGAAAATTTGGGAAATTTTTAATCTTTTAGTAAAAATATGGCTTAAAACTATATGTTTTGTTATGATATTATATTTGACATGCTAATATACATATCTAATATTCGCATATTAATAGGTTATTCTCATGTGGAACAAGTAAGGATGGAGATTCGTACATTGTTGAATGGAATGAAAGTGAAGGAGCTGTGAAACGTACTTATATCGGGCTCGGTAAACGATCTGTTGAAGTTGTGCAGTTTGATACCACAAAGAATCGGTTTCTTGCTGCTGGTGATGAATTTATGATTAAATTCTGGGATATGGATAATGTTAACTTATTGACAACAACTGATGCTGATGGTGGTTTACCGGTACTCATCGAATTCTTTCATTTAGATATATAACCGAGAGTTTTCATAACCGGTGGGCATGAACAATTGACTTATGGGTCAAAAAGTCGTCTAAGACCGTGTTTGATGAGAAACAGTTTTTGTGCAATACTTTTAATAAGTTAGCCTTCAAATATGATAAAAAAAATCAATGTTAAAATAAATTAAGCTAGCAAATATGTTTAAAAACAGCTTTGTTTAGGGGTGTAAACGAGACTGAGCCTAGCCGGAGCTCGACTAGGCTCAAGTTTCGCTTATTTTGACATCTGTTAGGTTTCGAGCTCTTTTTCTAAAACTCAAGCATGGTCGTCGTATTTTCAAGCCCAAGCTCAGCTCGATTACTATCTATTAAGTAATTAATTTACACTTTTTAACTTTTTTAATTATAATTTATATATATAGCATAATATATGTTATATAGTTATCATACTTTTATATAAATAATAGGCTTGTTTAGGCTAGCGAGCTAGCTTGAGCTCGATAAGTGAAGCTCTGGCTTAGGCACACTTATTAAACAAGCTTGTTATAAGGCTGAGACTTGGGCTTGAGCTCCGCTTGAGTTTTCAACGAGCTGATCTTGAGTAGCTCATGAACTGGCTTGGCTCGTTTACACCCTAGCTATATTAAAAAAATTGAACTTTTAAAGTATAATGATTTTGGATGTTTTATACATATAAAACCTCAACCTGTTTGGTCCATTTGACCTATTTTCTTGTTAGCGATAAAAATATTGCTCGAATCGACCCCTTAACAAGTAAACGGGTTGAAATCGCTGGCTGTAACTTATTTGTTGGTTCTTTATGTGTTTGCAGGCTTCTCCCTGTATAAGATTCAACAAAGAAGGTGTTCTGATGGCTGTATCAACAAACGAAAACGGGATCAAAATTCTTGCTAATCAAGATGGACTTAGGCTACTAAGAACAATGGAAAGTCGAACTTTTGACCCTTCTAGGGTTGCATCTGCATCTCTTGTGAAGGTAATTCGGTTTCTTATATTATGCTTTCAAAGCCTATTTTTATAAAATTTCACGGTGTCTTACTGAAATGGTTTATACATATACAGCCCCAAATGATGACCATGTTTGGTGCTGCTGCTAATTCGCCCGCGGGACCCGGTATTATGGATAGGGTTACACCTATGCCTCCAATGGTGGTTATGGTTAGCATTTTGTTATCTGATTATTTTTTGATAATTAGTATGAACAGATTGCTAGGCCTGTAAACGAATTGAATGGACACGAACTGGGGCGTGTTCATGCTCGTTTATTTGAATTTAACCGCACACGAACACATTTGTTTGCAAGTTTGTTTGGTAAGAAAATGAACATGTTTAACAAACATAAATGAACAAACATAAACAAACATTAATGAATCGATGTTTAGGCTTGTAACTTAAAGTTTAAGTTGAAAATTTAAAAACATAACATGAATAAAAATATCAATATGTAATCCTTGAAGTTTTTATTAATATTTAACCGAAAATAAACGAACATTCACAAACGATAATGAACGAAGTCATGAACGAACGAAACATGTTTATGTTCGTTTGATCAGATAAAGAAAAAATTTTGTTCATGTCCCTTCGTTCGTTTATTCAATAAGCGAACAAACATAAATAAGCGTAAATAAACAAACACATATACGAACATAAAGAGCATTCATGAACGAAAACTTGTGTCTTCGTTCGTTTATTCAATAAGCGAATGACCATAAATAAGCGCAAATAAACAAATACATATGAACGAGCATAAAGAGCATTCACGAACGAAAACTTGTGCTCATGTTTGTTCGGTAAATCTAATGAACAAAAGTTTTTGTTCATGTTTTTTTTTGTTTATTAAATAAACGAACTTCCTGCCGAACGGTTTCAATAGCGGTTCACTAAACGTTCGGTTCGTTTACAGGGCCTACAATTATCATTTTTGGATTATTTATATTTAATTGTGGTCATTGGTCATGACTCATGATGTTAAATTTTGTAGAATGGTGACAGTCGGGGCCCTATTGATGCAAAGCCCAGAATTGTAGATGAGGCTGTGGAAAAATCTAGAACATGGAAGTTAACTGAGATAACTGAACCATCACAGTGTCGGTCTTTAAGGCTTCCTGATAGTACATCTTCACCAACGCGGGTATCATTTTCATTTCAGTTTAATAATATTGTCAATGTTTTTTCTTTAAATTGGTTTGGCTTCTTTTGACTTTTGGTCAACGTTGTACATGTACAGGTTTCAAGATTGATATACACAAACTCGGGACTTGCTATATTGGCTTTAGCAGCTAATGCGGTTCATAAACTATGGAAGTGGCCAAGAAATGACCGCAGCTCAACTGGGAAGGTATTAAAAATGTATTTTTAAATAGCATTTGTATACCAAAGCAATAAATCACATAAATACAATAATATCAACAAAGGGTAATTTGGTCTTATGCTATTACTAGTAAACGATTTTACGTTGGTCAAAAGCCATAAAAAGAAATACTGATACTGACACCGTAAAGGATATCGACACCTGTTTTTCATCGATCGAAATCCATAAAAACGAATACTAATACCAGTCCTGATGATACCAACACTGGGGCACCTATGTTGTTTGGTCGATATGAGTTTGGTTTGTCACAGTACCGGTACGATAACGACACTTGGTATAGTTTACGATGCTAAAACAATGCATTGTTTAAACTTAAAAAATTAACAGTATTTAAAATATTATTTTAACTAAATGTTTTTTGAACAGTGTTTTTGAGAGTTAACTGCTATTTGCGTTTTATATGTATATATAAGGGTTTGGATCAAATAAAATTAAATTAACGTGTTATATATACAACATAGTGTACTTGTATATATAATTACACTACTTGATTCGCACAGTTAGCACGTTTATTTAATTTGTACGTTAACTTTCCCCTATATATAATTTCATTATAATTTTAAATTCCAAACCTTTATTTACAAACCAAACAGGGGCCAACTTAGATTCACTTCTATATTTCTTGAATTTGTGCTCTGACATGTTTTTAATTACTTTAATCAGGCTACTGCTAATGTGATACCTCAACTATGGCAACCCGCAAGTGGAATTTTGATGACTAATGATATTAGTGATACAAACCCTGAAGATGCTGTCCCATGTTTTGCATTGTCCAAGAATGACTCATATGTTATGTCTGCTTCTGGAGGCAAAATCTCTTTATTTAATATGATGACATTTAAGGTTCGTTTTCTTCGTATGTTACATCCGCGTTTATCTCACACATATATGATCCTTATACATACCTTATGAAAATCATGCAGACTATGACTACATTCATGGCACCACCGCCAGCTGCAACGTTTTTGGCGTTTCATCCACAAGATAATAATATTATTGCCATTGGAATGGAGGATTCTTCAATTCACATATACAATGTTCGAGTTGATGAGGTTGTTTATTAGATCTTTTAGTCAATAGTATTTGAAAAGTCAACTCTGTAGTCAACATACAAAGTGATGTTTTTGTTTATATGAATAGGTTAAAACGAAGCTGAAAGGCCATCATAAACGGATAACTGGATTGGCTTTCTCCAATGTGCTTAATGTTCTAGTATCTTCTGGTGCTGATTCTCAGGTAATTTGGTTTGTTCATATTTTTAGTTAACGGGTTGTTTAGTTTTTCATAGGCCTGTAAACGAAATAGTGAACAAGGATGGTGCATGTTTGTGTTCGTTTGTTTAACTTTAACTGAACAAACGACCGAACACGAACAGCTAGACGAACGAGGTTATCTTGTTCGTGTACGTTTGTTAAAAAAGCGACTGTGTTCGTTTATGCTCGTTCATTTAACTTTAACCGAACAAATGATTGGACATGGGCAACTAGACGAACATGGTTCTTCTGTTTGTGTTTGTTCATTAGTCGAACAAATGATTGGACACGAACAACTAAACGAGCGGGGTTCCTTTGGTTGTGTTCGTTCATTAAAAAATGAGTGTGATCACGTCCATTTATGTTTGTTGTTTAACTTTTATCAAACAAGCAATTGGACACGAACTCAATGAATGGGGTTATTTTGTTCATTTGTTAAAAAAATGAATGTGTTTGCGCTCGTTTAGGTTTATTTGTTAACAATATAAACGAACAGTTTATGAACGTAAACGAACGTGTATAATTAAACATAGATAAACGACCAAAAGCTAAATAAAACCAAAAAAATGTGAACATGAAAGACAATGTCATCGTCATCGTCATACTCAGTAAATCCCACCAATAGCAAAGCTATTGTAGGGCCTGAGGACCCTGTAGGAATAGAGAGGCTGCTTCCAGTGAGACCCCCGGCTCGATAGTAATTTTGCATCAAGTATTGGACAATGTGTTGTGCTTAAATAGTTATTAAAACTAGACTAAAGTGTAATGGGTCTAAAGATTTAAATGAATATATTACTGAATGTAAAAGAGCATATCCTAAACAAGCGTAAAGTAAAGAACATAAATCAATGCAAATGAATGAACATAAGCCAATTTAAATGAACGAACATGACATGTGTTTGTTTGTTTAATTAAACGAACAAAAGCTGAATGACTTTTGTTCACGTGTGTTTGTAAACATATTTGACAGACAATAGGCATCCTCATAATAAGAGAACTTTTTTCTGTATGCAGTTGTGTGTTTGGAACACAAACGGATGGGAAAAACAAACAAGTAAACCTCTGCAAATTCCAGCTGGGCGTGTGGTAGGTCCCCTTGCTGACACGCGTGTGCAATTTCACCAAGACCAAACACATTTGCTAGCTGTACATGAAACTCAGATAGCCGTTTATGAAGCACCTAAACTGGAATCTCCCAAACAGGTATCTTCTTCACTAAGTATTCATATCGTTGCCCACTTTCTGAGAAAATTGTTCGGGTTTTGTTGGGTTCGGGCTAAAATGGGTTTGGTTGATCCAGATGCTTTTATAACTAAATGTTAATAGTTACTGATGAATTGTGATGCATATTTTTGTGAAATAGTGGTTCCCGCCAGAGACAAGTGGGTTGATTACCCATGCTACTTATTCGTGTGATAGCCAGTCGATATTTGTGGGATTTGAGGATGCAAGTGTGGGTATTCTTACCTCATCAACACTAAGGTTGCGATGTCGGATTACTTCAAATGCTTATTTGCCAAGCAATCCAAAGTCGGTGTTATTTCATTTTATCATATTTATTTTTCAGCCCTTTACATATTTTCATTACTTGTTAAATTTATGTTATGCAAATGATATTACTGAGGTGGCTAAGTGAGAGGGTCATATATTTCCAAATTCCCTACTTTCGACACATTTGACCAATCCGTATGTTGATAGACTGAAACTGCAATGTGTACCAAACTTATATTTTTTATTCTATAAGGTGTCAAATTGGGTGGTCAGACGTAGAAGTGCATAAATCGGGTTTTAGGCCCAAAACGGGTCGGGTAGGGTCCAAGAAAGGTAAACCTGGTTTGGGTTCCAACACGGTTTTTGGGAGAGAATCAAATTTGACTGGTTTGAAACTGGGTGGCGTTGGGTCAAAGAAAATCAAACTAGGTTTTTGGTGACACTGGCACGGGTTCCAACCTGATTTTTGAGAGGGAAAAGAATGGGTTTGACCGGTTTGTAACTCTGTTGGGTTGGGTCAAAGAAAGTCAAACCCGGTTTTGAGATGGAAAGAATAAGGTTTGAGCCAGGTCGGGTAAAAGAAAGCCGAACACAGTTTTTGGTGAAACCGCTTTGGTTTTCAACCTATTTTGAGAGGGAAAATGAGCACAGTTTAAAACTGGGTTTTAACCGGTTCGGTTCATTTTGACCGGGTTCAAATCGGTTTCATAAGCCTACACCATTTTCAACCCTATGGTTCGGTTCAGGTTCAACCCAAACGTGTTCGGTTTCCAACCCTTTCTTCTGTGTACCTCTAGTCTAATGGGCTAAAACAGGCTGCATGGGCCCGAAACACCTTTTTCCATATTTGTTCAAAAAAGCGTAACAAATATGTAGCATTACAAATAATTACAAAACCTACAGTTTTACAATTTTTATATAACTATTTCATAAATATTTTTGTGTCTTCTAATATTATGAACCTTTTCAGTTTAAGGGTGCACCCACTTGTCATAGCTGCACACCCATCTGAACCGGATCAACTCGCATTGGGACTAAGTGACGGTGCCGTGTGTGTACTCGAGCCACTCGAGTCAGAAGGCAAATGGGGCACATCACCTCCGTCTCTAGAGAACGGTGGTGCAGGTCCAAGTAGTGCAACTCCCGGTGCAGCAAGTACAACTGATCAAGCACAAAGGTAACTTACAAACTTTAGGTACATCGAGTTAGAGGATGATAATTTACAAGTTAGTTTTGACTCGACACCATAATTTAAGAAACATGCTTTTAGAAATTGATATCGCTACGCTGCTGTTTAGGCGTTAGGTTCTGGTAGTAGAAAAAGGATTTGGTTTTTATGGTGTAAAGTTTATCGGCACACAAACTGACTGTTGTTTTTATTTTTTATTATTTTTTCTTTTTAGTTATAAAATTGGAAATGATGTACGTCTTTGTTAATGACCTTGAGTTTTTCATCTATTTATATATTTTTTCTTTGGTTTTCTTTGTATGAGATTCACCTGGTTCGGGTTCAATTTAAACCGTGAACCAAACAGGTCAATAGTTTTGTTTTCTAATTTGAGCCCAACGTTGTGGGGCTGGCGTGGGATCACTAAAGGACCTACCGATTTAGGTAAATGTTTAATACTCTCTGCAACTAGAGAAGTTATTAGTGAAGATAAAAAGTATAAAGGTGTACTCTAGAAGCGCTACGGTTGAAAGAACAATAATGATCCTCGGACTATTCAATTATGAGAATCGATAACCGAAAGGGACCAATTAAAAGATAAAAACCCTAGACTTGACTTAGTTATGTACTCACTAATATTGACACTTTTTACATTCCGAAGGAAGCAATGAAGCCGGTAAGACCTGTCGTTTAGAGGAAAAGAGAAAATAGAATTTTGAGTAACAAAGCCATGTCAATGATTCTAGTAGAGGTAAATGTGGGAGAGTTCCAAAGGACTCGAAAACGCGTAAAAGAATTGATGGATAAGTAGAGGTGAGCCGAGTTGCTCGTGATCTACTCGAGTTTGGATCGATACAAAGCTTGAAAAGAGCGGAGTTTTTTCGAGTTCAAGCCAGGCCTAAGCCTCAAATAAATCTTGTATCGAGCCTGAACTTCAGCCTTGTATGGGAATTTCGTTTAGGTTTGTCGGGCCTCAACGAGCCTAGTATATTTTTATGTTTTACCTATATAGTAGACTTCTACGTATTAACCAGCTCATGCTGAGTTTGAGCCGAGCTTAGCGCGTTTAAGGTTTTTTTTTTAAAATAGATATAAGAACATGAAAAATGGATATAAAGTAATTCATAAATAATAAACAAGTCGAGCCCGAGCTTAAAAAAACAACTCACGAGCCGAGCTAGAGCATTTGAAAAGAACCCGAAATGAGCAGAGTTTGTTCCATGTGTAATTGAAAACACAATATATTTTAAGGGGCGTAGAAACATAATAACCCAAATTTAAGGGACTAAAGTTGTAAGAATATAACTTCAAAACCACTATTGTTACGTTGTTGGTCAAACTTGAAGGGAGAAACATTTTTTGTTTTTTTTTTGGCTCATTTTGTAAAAGTAAGAGGAGAGTTGGAGAGAGAGTTAAAAAATTAGAACTTCGTGATTGAGTTGAGCAAAGATTAAATGTAATATTCATGTTTGGAGGGCAGAGATAGACAAAAACAACGTTAAGTAGGAGGAATATTCTGGTCTTCATCTGGCTTTGTGGTCTTCGTTATTTGATGGTTGAGATGGTCGAGAACATCTTCTCGGGGTACATTTTCGCCTGAAACATTTTTTGTTTTTTTTTTGGCTCATTTTGTAAAAGTAAGAGGAGAGTTGGAGAGAGAGTTAAAAAATTAGAACTTCGTGATTGAGTTGAGCAAAGATTAAATGTAATATTCATGTTTGGAGGGCAGAGATAGACAAAAACAACGTTAAGTAGGAGGAATATTCTGGTCTTCATCTGGCTTTGTGGTCTTCGTTATTTGATGGTTGAGATGGTCGAGAACATCTTCTCGGGGTACATTTTCGCCTTTCCTATTATTAGAGACTTGCTGGTGTTGCATCTTAATTCCAGGCTACGTGATCCGGAGAAGATTGCTTTCCAAGGCATTGTAATAATGATTGCTTGTTGGAAAATTTGAAAGGCTACAAATTAGAGGGTATATGAAGACAAAGAAATTAAGATCGAAGATATTATCGGCGATGTCAGGTCTCTTGGTTTCTTACGGTTCAACAAAAATAGATCCAGTTGTAAGTCGATTAGTTGGTCTAAGTTGATGAAAATTCTCTCTAATGTAGTTAGTTGGGGTCTGGCTCCTCTTCATATTATGGAGAGTGATGTTTATTGTGGTTTGCTTTTGTTAATAACTAATAATAGTCACAGTTTTTTTTTAAACCAATGAAGGAAAACATTAATACATCTTTTGTCCATTAGATTATTTAAAATCTCGAATAATAAATATATGAGTTTTTCTAGATCAATTGTGAATGCTATGGACGAACGTGCATGTTTAGGGCACGGTTGTGACGATCTAGATCTTAATTTACGTTTACGTCAGTTTTGAGTGTTTACTTCTTGACGATTTAGGGTAATCTGTATAAGCAAGCATGACTATGCCTAATACATGCACGCTCGAGCATATGCTATGGAGAGCGTGCATGTATTAGGCATAGTCGTGCTTGCTTATACAGAATACCCGAAACCCTAAATCGTCAAGAAGTAAACCTCTGAAGCTAAGTATCGGCATAATAGTATGTTTATTGTATCAAACCCATTAATTTGAAATAGCGAGACACTAAGAAAGAATCAGAATTAAACGCTTAAAACTGGCGAGTTTATATGACTTTTTAAATTTTTTTGTGCCGGAACACATGCATGTAAACCTTCGGATTGTAAACATTCTTAAAAGCATTGAACTATTAAATTTTGTGAATTTATGTTACTCTTTTTGAACATGGAAAGTATTCTTTAAAACCTTGCAAACACAAACATCTTGATGCATATACTGTATGTTTATATGGAAAATCAATAAACCATTCAAGCTACATATGCATTGCGATGGCTAAAGAAACCTTCACCAGTAGGCATATGTAAAACTGAGATATATTTGAGATGAAATTAACCGATTTCGTCGTATAAGTTTAACCAAAGAGATGAAATTAGAAGAACATATTTAAGTAGAGGTCATGTCAAAGTTGGTTATGGCGGAGATAACGTTTTATTGCTTTGTTGGTTAGTTGTTTAAGGAAACGGTAAAAAATATGCAATTTTAACCGAATGATATCATGGTTGAAAAAAAAAGGATAGACCGGGTACAAGTGAGTAATGATTATATATATATATATATATTTGTTATAATATTGTATTCTTTGTCCCGGCTAGACATAAACGACAGCCGGCGCGAAAATCTAACATTTGGTTGCAAAAAATCTTAACTCCGAAAATAGTGTACCAACTGAAAAAAAAAATCTTGGGTCCGTCACTGGCTCATTGATGATAGATGAAACTGTTTTGATAGAGATCAAAAATACATTCTTTTTGAAAATCCAAATATATTAACAAAAAAACAAAGAGTAACCACTTACAAGAGGCAAGTAGCCCGAAAAAAAGGAAAAATGGAAAAACTAAACAACAAAGTTTATAAAGGGAAACCGACGAAATTAAACCGACACTTCTTCTCCAAGTCGAGACTAAGTTTTTTGCTTCTTTGTTTGACCATAAAATAGACGCCGATTTGATTTCAAACACCATCTTGGACATTGAGAAGGGTGCGTTGTTAAAGACTACACGACAACCAAATCATCCAGCATGTCGTCACAAAATAGATTGAACCGCCCAACACTTCTCATTGCATTTGATGATTTTGCTCGGATAATCCATAATCTCTTCTATTGACTTAAAATCAGCCTTCCGAGGAGCTTCACCCAATCGAAAATAATTGCCCAAATGCTTTTTATGTCTTTACGATGCATAAATAAATGTTGCATAGTCTTTGGTTCCGTATCACATACCGCACAACCCAACTCTTCCACATAAATAATTGAATACCCCTAGGGCGCGATCGTTTCACAAAATTCAAGGAATTTAAAGGAATAGAAACTATAATCTCATACATGGTGTGGTCGTTTCGTTGGAATTGGAATTTAATTCCATTTTGGTGTGTTCGGTTGTCAAAGAATTGGAATTGAAATTCAACTCCTCCAAATTCCTTTAAATAAAGAATTCCAATTTTTTTCCAAAATATGGAGGAATTCAACTAAATTCATTGGAATCTTTGATAGGTCGTTGTTTCAAGTGTGTTTGTGTTTCGGTCGATGCTCTGGGCCGTAGCACTTTCAGGTTAGTGCTTCGGGATGGTTCGCGTTTGGTTCAACGTCCCGGGTTGGTTCGCATCCGTTACAACGACCCATGACGGTTCCCATCCTTCAACGCCCCGGGTCGATTTGCGTTCAGTCGCCCCTGGTCAGTTCGGCCCGACGCTATGCTTTGGTTCAACACTCCGGGTCAGTTCACGTTCAGTTCACTCTACGTCAAACTACGATGGGTTCAACAATCCGGGTAGATCTATTCGACTCTTCGGGTCAGTTCGCATTCAGTTCGATGCTCCCGAGTTACTTCGGTTTGACGCTCCGAGTCAGTTCACTTTGGTTCGACACCCTGTGTCAATTCGCGTTCAGGTTAGGGTCGGAATGGGTTTTGTATTTTTGTTTTTTTAACGAGGACAACGAATAAAACATTTTAATTTTTTTACTTTTTTTTTGTTATTGATTTATATTTTGAATTATGAATTTTTTTTATTATTTTCGAATATTTTAAGGGGTTTTTATTGATGTGATGTGCTGCGTGAGTGCTTATAATATTATGGATGATTTGAGATTTAGCTTTTGCACAAGATCTTGTTTTAAATCTGTAAAAGTGATTTTTACTAACACTAAACACACACAAAATATGCAAATGTACCTATCGTATATGTAGAATAGTATTGGTAAGAACCAAGTATCGATTAGTGGACATAAATGTTTCCAATAACGAATCTTCGTTTTAGTTTAATCGGAGAGTTTTAATCATTTTGGGTTGATTTTTAAACTTTTTATAAAATAGAAATACTTATATATATATATATATATAATATAGGTGACAAGAAGAGAAATTCTAAATGGGTAATTCAATTATATAAAGGTTACCATCTAAGATCAAGAATTCACTCCATTCTTCCTTGATGATTATTAAGTAAATATGTGATAAACTTGTCCTAATAATATATGATAGAATAGTCCCTCATTTCTAAGTGAACATATTTTATGACATAAAAGAAAGTAGCATGCATGTTTTCAAGTTCATCCTATTCTTAATATCATGCTACCACGAGAATGTCAATTTAAGTAGACAAGTAGTTTGGTAAAGTAGAACGATTAGGATTGACTTCGATTTCTCAAATATCAATCCTAACAACTTCGAGTGGTTATAGTTAACTCACACAACCTCCATTTGGTTGATTTGATTAGGTTATAGTTACATATTCCATTAACATTTGATTTCTTTAACTAGCATGATAATCTAAACAATTGTTTTAACAATGTTATTTTAGAATTATCAAAACTAGAGAAATAGATCATAACTTATATCTCATCATTTCTAAGTGCAACATAAGGTCCATGTTTTATCTTGAATAGGTTATCAAGGTATTCTTTTTATCATTTCTAGTCTCCAAGAACATGAGTGAACATGAATAATTTTTAGTCATCTACCTTGATGTATTGAGTTAAAGTGATAAAACATTTCTTCATCAAAGGATAATTGCAAAATAACCATGTACTTTACCAAACTAAATCACATGTTAAACATAATTTAAGTAAAACAAAGCTTCTTCATATATTTTAGATGGTAAATGGAGTTTAGCTCATAATGAGCATGGTTATGAACATCAAAAGAGATGAATATGACAAACACATGATCAAACTAGAATAATCTAACCAAATGTTGGATGAATCTTCCCTCTTCAATGGTGATGGATGATGATGATGGATGATGGTTATTAAGAATAGGAAGATTGAATATTTTGTATATTGATACAGAGGTACAAGGACATATATATATATATATATATATATATATATATATATATATAGTCACGAAAATATAATTACAGCAATGATTTAAGGATATATACAAGGAAGGTAAATCAACATTTGATTGACATAATTCTTTAGAATATTCTTTGATAATTTGAATTTGAAACTAATTAATGTGATGGAGTACTATTGGATGCCATAGTGTTAATACGCCCCTGCAAGATGGAGGATCCATCGGAAACTCCAATCTTGGATCGCAGTTTCAAGAAAGGAGCTCGTGACAATGGTTTTGTAAGCGCATCGGCTAGTTGATCCGTTGAATTGATGTGATGAACCCGTAGAGTTCCGGCTGCAACTTTTTCTCGAACGAAGTGATAATCCAGGGCTACATGTTTCATACAGGAATGATAAACAGGATTGGCACACAAGTATGTCGCGCCTGTGTTGTCACATTAGAGTCGAGGAGACGTGGACGTGGAGATACCAAGTTCTTTGAGTAGTTTTTCAACCCAAGCTAACTCGGCAGCCGCATTCGCAAGGGCTTTGTACTATGCTTCAGTGGATGACCGAGAGACAAATTTTCGTCGAGCAGATTTCCAAGAGATCATATTGGTACTGAGATAAAGGATGTAATAGTGGTAGACCTACCAGCCGTGAAGATTCCCCCTCCCCCCCCAATCGGAATCAGAGAAGGCAGTGAGCTCTAGGGGAGATTTATTGTTCAAGAACAACCCATGATAAACGATACCTTTGAGATACCGAAGTAAGCGTTTGAGGGCTTGCCAATGCGTTTGTGACGGTTTATGCATGAATTGCGAGAGTCGGTTAACAGCAAAGGAAATGTCTGGTCTTGTGATAGCAAGATATTGAAGATTGAATATTTTGTATATTGATACAGAGGTACAAGGACATACATATATAGTCACGATTACATAATTACAGCCATGATTTAAGCATATATACAAGGAAGGTAAATCAACATTTGACTAACATAATTCTCTAGAATATTCTTTGATATTTTGAATTTGAAACTAACTAATGTCATGGAGTACTATTGGATGCCATAGTGTTAATAATGGTAACCTCCAAGCCTTCAAACTCTTCACAAGATCTTCAATCTGAGTGTAATGTGAGTGTTTTTATAAGAGAAAACCATATGGAACTTTTCTTCAAGCACACTTGATGAATTCAACTTGATCTCCTATTTATAGGTAGTCTGGAGAAGAAGGCACGACCCCGTGTTCCTTGAGGCACGCCCTCGTGTCCACGTGTCCAGTCGAATTAAATGCTATGTCAGATCGTACATGCTGACTCACCACGGGGGCGTGCTTCCTAAGGCATGACCTCGAGATTTTTGAAGATCTGATATATTTCTTTTGTCTTTTTTTAATGGTGACTGTGACATTCGTCAAATTCGGGTCTCGATTTGTAGTCGTTTTGTAATATTTTATTATGTAAACCGACCCGTTTTGTAACCTGAAGCTTATGATATAATCAAAATGATGGATTTTATGTTACAATTTGTTTTACACTTGTTGGGTCTTAAAAATATCATTTTCGGTCCTTAAAACGCGTTAAAATCACTTAAAAAGAACTTCGGGGGACAAAACTGTTATTTTTGAAACTTTGGAAAAATCTGTCACCATAGCCATAGCGTGGCGCGATGGGGGTGGCCAAACCCCATCACGTGGCGCGATGGACATCAGCTGCAACATCCGGATTTTTGTTGTTTTGTGTTTTGTTTTGATCCATTTTGCATGCAATTACTTGATATTTACACCCATATTTGACCACCAACATTACCCTATATATACACCACCTTTTCCCTTCATTTTCCCCTGCTACATCCCCAAATTCTCTCTCAAATACAAAGATTCAAGGGTGTTATTTTTAGTGTTCTTGAAGGTTTGACTTCCAAAAGTCAAACTGAGTTAAATCTTTCATTCTAATTAGCTTATGTAGTCTTATTAATACTAGAATATGGTGGTACAACATATATATAATATACACCCTTGTTACCTTTGGTAGTTACTTCTCCGGTCTCGATCGGTGAGGTTTCAGACCTCGTAAGGCAAGGCTTCATGGAGGACTTCGTGTACTTGATATATATATATATATACTTATATAACTTGTTTATACATACTAACCATGCTTAAATTATGCTCATTTTAGTTTGTTTGTCATATTTACAAGTTCCATGGTTAAAGGGTTCTAAGAGTCTAGCCTCGGTTTAACCGTAAATAGCTCTAAACTGTAAACCGAACTTTGATTACTAGTTTTTGTTAAATAATTTCTTAAACATGTTTAATGTTAGATTTAAGTTTTTTAAATCATTTTTATAAGTTCTATGGTTATGGGTTTGTAGAATCTTACCTCGGTCTTAACCCGAACCAATATCCGAAACGAAAACCGAACTTTTGTTTAAAGACTTTATTGCTAACCTTTTAGTTGTAAAACTTAAGTATTTTCATTTGTACATTATTATGCAAATTCTTTGGTATTGGGCATGTGGAAACCATCTATGAACTTATTGTGAGATGGAAACCAAACCAAACCGAACTAAACCGATTTTCACTCGCTTAAGACATACAAGTGTGTTTTTAGCTACCAAGACTTGTATATTTCTCTAAAAATAGTTTACAAACTGATTTTAATTATTTTCTTAAGTACTTGGAAATGATTGGTCCAACTTGATCTCATAACAAAGTTGGGACCGACAAAACCGAACACTCGCTTAACGTACGTTGTTAGTTCTAAAACAATAGAACTACATACTTGGTTAAGTATTATTGGATTTTATTGAGTTATCTCATAACATTTATTATTTTGGAAAGTTGACTTTGGGTTTGACCAATTGTCAAGACTCGAACCAACAACCCGAACACTCGTTAAAACCCGTTTTAGTATCTTTATTTTAAAGGGACTTGTATTCTTACATTTTCCCCACCTTATTACTTAACATAGGTTCAGTAAATATTTTAAGGTTAGATACTTTAACCTGGTTTCGAGCAAACTTACATTTTTAATGGGTTATTATTATAAGTTCTTAAATAGTTACATTTTAAACCTTGAACTTTAATTGTTTACATTTCTCAACATTTATTTTATTTAAAGACCTTCAAGACAACCTTTTAATTCAAGACTTTCTTTTATTTAGGCTTTGTTCGTTAAACCCGTCGTTCCGGTTAAACTTCAAATCATTCATCTTTCAAGTTTATTACTTGAACGTGAGTACTTTCATACCCCGTTTTCCATCTTTTGTTTTGGGGTGACATTTCATACTTATTTAACTTAAATGCTTTATACTTGAGTCTTAACCACAAACATTATTGTATACTTTACTTAAATAAATGCTCGATTTGGTGTTCTATGCTTACATGCTCACTGTGTTTATGTGTTTACCGCTTTCGGTTGGTTGATCTATAAATCCTAGACTATTTGGCATCCCCTTATAACAAGGTGTCGTTAATGTATTCTTATTAACGATAACTATAAATCATAGACTATTTGGCATCCCCTTATAGCAAGGTGCCGCTAATGTATTCTTATTAGCGATCTCACCTTTTATCTAAATTATTGCCATTATTTATTGTTTCATATACAAGATTGTGGCTTTTCTTATTTTATACTTATGTGCTTAAAACTATGAATTGATCACCAACCTTTGTGTTGATAAACTTTATTTTATGAAATGTTACAGGTTTGAATTTAGGTTGATTATGAAGTGTGGAGAAAACGTCATCAACACCTTTAGGATATTAGTAAAATAAACAATATATGATTTCCTATATTTTGTTATATTTGTCTTATGAATATTGTTATGTGACATTTCGATGTTGTGAAATTAAATGGATTTGTTAAATATTGTCACTTTAAATAGTGTCATGCGCTTATAGGCAATCCATTGCATCCCGACATGTTCTGCCGCCTTTGGTCGGGGTGTGTTATATTGGTATCAGAGCCATGACAATAGGATAGGTGGTTAGACGTAACGACCTAGTATTGTTATGCTTAGGGTCCTATACGTGTGCTTATACGTGTTTACTCTATTTTGATTGTTCATATCGCATGTTACTTATAAACTTGTTTAAAATTCACCAATATCATAAATGTTCACATACACACACTTTCATAGTATTTCCAAGTACCTTACCTTAAAACGCAAAAGTAGATTTTCATTTTGTTTTATGGATTACAAGATTAACTTGGATCATGTTGTTTCAAATCCCTTAAAGATTGCGTTTATATTGGGTTTGTAGCCATCATAGGAAACGAGACATTATAAAACGACCATTTGACAAAAAGATTCCAAGAATCGAAGGTAATTTACTTACCTGGGATGGTTGGATTATAGTGCTCGTTTTTTAGGCCACAAAACATGTTATACATGTCAATACTTTAAGTAGTCGAATGCGAGCGTTCCGGTCTCCATCCTAACTGTCGGTGTTAAAACAATAGAACCACGGCGGTTCGTGGACTAGTGTTATGACATGACGTTGTATCTCGATTTATTGTGTTATTATCGTTATTTGAGTCGAAAACATGAAAACGTCGTGGTGGTTCGTGCACATGTTTAGACTCCAACGTGGTGTTTATAAAACTTTTTAGTGTCGAAATATCAAATCATGGTGGTTCATGCACGAATTTTCGACTCTATAAATCTCAAAATCCCAAATTTTCAAGCTTTAACCTCTCAAAAATCATTTACGTTTTGTTATTGGATTGTTATTTATATACAAAGTTTTATATTTTATCTAACACTAACATCTTCTACTCACTAACTCTAGGATTCACAATCAAAAATTGAAATATTATTTTATTTTATACACCCTCATATTCATCTCTTTTTACCTCAAACTTATTCCATTTCGTTATAATTTTTTTAGCATGCCTCCCGTAAGCCGTCATCCGCGCAAGAACTCCAACCGACGTATGGCTGCTTTCATCATCAAGAAAATGGCAGCTGTGATTCCCGAACTTGTAACCCAAATCCAAGCTACCCAACCTCCTTCACCCGTTGTTGCACCCGTTGAACCCAAACCCGCATCTTACTCGTATAAGCAATTTACTAGTGACAACCCAACCGAGTTCTTGGGTACGAACTGTGCGACTACCTTGTTTCAATGGTTTGAGTCAATGTAGAATGTGTTTCGACACAGCGAGTGCCCCGATGCGAAAAGACAAACTTCGCTTCGAGCATGTTTACGAAAACCGCTCTTACATGATGGGGTAGTGTTATACACCTCCAAGGGTCGGAAACGGCTATGGCTCTTCCATGGTCCAATCTTAAGGCACTTATGATGAAGAAGTTCTGTCCCAAACACGAACTTCAAAAGCTCGAGGAGGAATTTTGGAATCTCAAGCAAGATAGTGGTGATAATGCCGCCCTACTCACCCCGTTTCCATGAGTTGAGCATTCTCGTCCCTCACTTGGTTACCCCGGCTGAACGTGAGCTTGACAAATACATTGGGGGTCTACCGATGCAAATCCGTGACTCTGTTATGAGTAGAAAACCCGTAAACCTTGAGGACACCATCACTCTAGCCGGTGCGCTATCGGAAAATCATGTGAAGGCGGGTACCTTAACCCTCAAGAAGTCAAATGAGAAGGCCAAGCCCGAACCAGCACCGCAAGCCAAGGTTGAACCCGCACCACAAGCCATTAACTACTCTAACTCATCCCGTCACAACAACAACAACAAAAAGAAACCCAAGACCAACTACCGAAACTTTGTCGTTACTCAACCCCAACCACTACAACAAACCCAAGCTCCACCACAAACCCGAAAACCCTATACTGGTACATCGCCACTCTGCCACAATTGCCAACTTCACAACCCTTCACACATGCCCTGTCGCCATTGTACCATTTGTAACCGTTTGGGTCATCTCGACACTACATGCCGATCCGCACAACGAACCCAACCTAACCAACCAAGAACCATTCCCCAAAATTCCCAAAACCGATATGCACCCTACCCACAAAACCAACCCCAACAACCCCGAGCTTTCTTCAATTGTGGTGATCCTAACCATTTCCGCAACAATTGCCCTTGCCTAGTTTTTGCCAACCAATCCCAAACCATGGCCACACCTTATTACCCAACCCAAGCTTACCAAGTCCAAACCTACCAACCCCAACTTCCCCAACTCAATGTACCACTCATCCAACCCGTCCAAGCCATTCAAGCACCACCTCCACCTCCCTCGCAAGCACCTCAAGTCAACCATGGAAATCAAGGGCGAGCTTTCGTGATAAATGCAAATCAAGCTCAAGTGGAAAACGATGTTGTGAACGGTATGTTTTTGGTTAACCATCATTTCTCTTCTATTTTATTTGAACTGGTGCCGATAGAAGTTTTATTTCTTTGAAATTTGAGTCGAAAATTGCCGTGTCTCGAACCAAGCTTTCCCGACCGTTTTCTGTTGAAGTCGCCAATGGCAATTCCATTACCATCAATTCTGTCGTCCGCGATTGTTCTCTCATTCTTTCCAAGCATAAATTCTCCATCGATCTCATCCCGATGCAAATGGGAAGTTTCTATGTCATAATGGGCATGGATTGGTTTTATTCGCACCGTACTAAAGTCGTTTGTTTTGATAAAATCATTCACATTCGCTCGTCAACGGTAAAATTCTTAAAGTCTTCGGCAACACAACTTCTATAAGACTTAATCTCATGTCGTGCTCCCAATCGCAAAAGTACTTACGCCAAAAGTACGTTCCGTTTTTAACTCTCGCGGTGATAAAAGACTAAAAGGAAAAGAAAATCCAAGATATTTCTATTGTTCGTGATTTCCTCGACGTCTTTCCCGATGATGTCACCGGTCTTCCACCCATTCGTCCGATTGAATTCCGAATCAATCTTGTGCCCGGCGCAATGCCCGTGGCCAAGGATCCCTATCGCTTAGCCCCGTCGGAAATGCAAGAATTATTAAACCAACTCGAAGAACTTTCCGATAAAGGTTTCATTCGTCCTAGCTCTTCTCCTTGGGGTGCTCCCGTTCTCTTCGTGAAAAAGAAGGATGCTTCGTTTCGTATGTGCATAGATTATCGAGAGCTTAACAAACTTACTATCAAAAATCGTTATCCCTTGCCACGAATCGACGACCTATTCGACCAACTTCAAGGCACAACGTGTTTCTCAAAAATCGATCTTCGATCGAGTTATCATCAATTGCGTGTTCGCGAAGAGACATTCCAAAAACCGCTTTCTGCACTCGATTTGGACATTTCGAATTTTTGGTCATGCCATTCGGGTTAACAAATGCACCCGCGGTATTTATGGACCTCATGAACCGCGTTCGCAAACCATTCCTTGATAAATTCGTTATCGTCTTTATTGATGACATCCTTATCTTTTCTAAATCCAAAGCCGAACATGAGCATCACTTGCATTCCATTCTCGAAATCCTTAGAAACGAACGACTCTACGTCAAATTCTCCAAATGTGAATTTTGGATCGAGGAAGTTCAATTTTTGGGACACATCGTAAACAACAAAGTTATTCATGTTGATCCAGCTAAAATTGAGGTCGTTAAGGATTGGAAAACTCCAATGACTCCCACGGAAATTCGATCCTTCCTCGGTTTGGCCGGGTATTATCGGCGTTTCATTCAGAATTTTTCTAAGATCTCTTTCCCTCTTACCTCCCTCACTCATAAATGGAAACTATTTGATTGGGGTTTGAAGCAAGAGGAAGCTTTTCAAACTCTCAAGGACATGCTTTGCAATGCTCCTGTTCTAACCCTTCCCGATGGAAACGACGATTTTGTTGTATTTTGCGATGCATCTCATCAAAACCTTGGTTGTGTCCTCATGCAACGAGGTCAAGTCATCGCTTACGCATCAAGGCAACTATAGGGCAACGAGAAGAACTACACGACTCATGATCTCGAACTTGGTGCTGTCGTTTTCGCTCTCAAAATCTGGAGACATTACCTTTATGGTACGAAAATTGTGGTTTTTACCTATCATAAAAGCCTTCAACATATTTTCGACCAAAAAGATCTCAACATGAGGCAACGACGATGGGCTGAATTACTTAGTGATTACGACTGCGAGATTCGCTACCCTCCCGGTAAAGCGAATGTTTTCGCCGACGCCATAAGTCGAAAGGTTAATGTTAAATCCGTCCTGCTTCTAAGCGTCGTTGTTCAAACCGATCTTCGAATTCGTATATTCTAAGCGCAGCGTGCCTCCGTTGAAGAAGGTAACATGTACGACGAACTTCAACTCGAAACCAAACCCGATGGTCTTTTGTACTTTCTAAATCGTTTGTGGGTTCCCGATCGTGATGACCTTCGTGCTTGTATACTTGACGAAGATCACAATTCGCGATATTCCGTTCATGCCGGTGCGGATAAGATGTATTTCGATTTTCGTGCTACCTTTTGGTGGCCGGGTATGAAACAGGACGTAGCATTATTTGTATCTAAATGTCTTACTTGATCAAAAGTCAAAGCCAAACACCAAAGACCGTTTGGTCTACTCGAGTAACCACTGATTCCAGTTTGGAAATGGGAAGAAATTGATATGGACTTTATCACTAAAATACCCAACACCCAAAAAGGCAACGATAGTATTTGGTTGATTATCGATCGTTTAACCAAATCTGCTCATTTTATTCTGATCCGCGAGAAGCATTTTATCGAGCAACTCGTTCAAATCTATGTTCGGGAAATTGTGTGCCGACACTGAGAAGACCTTCCAAGGATCTAGCCGCGTCGATACATCAATTTAACAATATGAACACAAATACGTTAAATACGATTTATTACATTAATGGTGGAATAGATACATTATAGTGTGAATTATAACTTATGGAGAGAATACATTATAGCAAGGATCTCACTCACTCTCATATGTAAAAAAAAAATACATATTTTTGGATTTTAGATGAGTTTAAGCAGAGAATCATATTGACCAAATTGCCCTTCCATCACAGTTTTATATTTCAGCGATATTGTGACTAGCGTTAAGTCGGTCAATGATATTGTTATCCACCTAAATCTTATAACAAACTTTCAAGCATTTCTGTGATATGATTAAATGTTCAATTATAACACATAATATCAGAAACTATCAGCCTCTAATCTCGGTTCAAGCTTAATTTGATTATTACCATATCACCCCAACTTGACTTAAACCATTATATTGTTGATCAAAATTTGAATTTATAGAAATTTGTGAGCAATGCATTAAGTTTCCTTTACTGTGAATGAGTATGCACAAGTCCATCTGTCGGCTTACATACATTGTATCCCCTGGGGTCCGTTTCTTACTGGTATTGAGACGCACACAAGGGAGGAACATATGTTTGACTAACAGCGGATTTTGATCAAGTCAGTAGTTTAAATTTGTACGATGTACAACAGTGATAAAGTTTAATGACTTTGGGTTTGCTCTAAAAGCGGATGAAATATTCATGCATATGAATACCCAGATGATTAAGCCGCATAAAGACTCACAGTGTCCAGAAACCTAACGCTTGTTATTTGCATTATTTTATTTTTGTTGATCAAACAAATATAAGACTTGAGTATGACAGGCTTATTGCATTTCTGCCATCCTTCCGAGATTTTTGTTAGAGACTAACACCTCTTTCAATTTGGCGTTTCTTTATGTTTATATCACATACTTTACTCTAACAGCTTGTTTAAGACCTATCAATGCACCTAAGCAATTAAGCACTCAGTCTTTTAAGCTTATTTTTTTCTGGATATGGGACCAGATGATCAATGTACTATAATTTTTTCTTTTTGCTTCAAAAACTCAATTTTTGAGGAGCATAAAAATAATAAATTCAATCGCCCCAGTCACTTTCAGTCTATAAATTAATGGCTATCATATCATTTCGCAAGTGAATAACATGACAAAAACATGCAAGCATGTTCCACAAACTTAAATAACTGACATAATTTTCAACGAGAGGAAAAAAAATTAAAATGCATAACAATCGCCCCAATTACTTTCCATTGTCAGGTAAATGGTTATCCTAAACGTTTACATGTAAACATCAGGACCAAACATATACACGTATATGTCATTCAAATGTAAGTAATTGACATAATTTTCAGCGAAAATATGCAAAAATCTTTTTGGATTTTCTCTATACATACATAAAACACAATCTTTTTGAATTTTCAAAAATTTTTATAAGCATACTAAAAATTCACAATCTTTTTGATTTTTCGGATTTTTCTACACAAACAGAAAAACACAGTATTTTTGATTTTTCAATTTTTCAATGTTTTTGTATTTTCAATAATATTTTAAAACAAATCGCAATATTTTTTGTATTTTTTAAAATTTTATAATGTTCTTGGATTTTATCTATACAAACTGAAAGCACAAATTTTTTTTTGTGTATTTTCTAATTTTTCACCCCCAAAACCCAAAACATAAAAATGAAAGAAAAATAAGAAAAAAATAACGATAATTTTCCTTGTTTCAGGACATGAGCAAGAGTTTTTAATCAATTTAAACCAAGCAAAAAGTTAAAACGAGTTTTGTCAAGTGTCTTGGTAAATAAATCGACTTTTTGAAAATCGGTATGTACTTTCTCAAGATCGATTAATTTCTTTTGAAAACAATCCCGTATGAAATGGTATCGAATTTCGATATGTTTCGTTTTAGAGTGTTGTACGGGATTTTTGGTGATGCTAATGGCAATAGAGTTATCGATTAAAATTGGAGTAGTAAGAAACTTCAAACCGTAGTCGCGCAGATTTTGTTGGATCAATAAAACCTGGTGAACAGCAACTCGAGGCTGCCACATATTCTACCTCAACGGTTGAAGTGGAGATCATTGTCAGCTTCCTAAGAACTGACACCCTGCTGTAGACGATTTGAAATTAATTTTGCACCCCCCATAGTCTGAGTCAGAAAATGCGGTGAGTTCAAAATTATCGTCCTTGGGGTACCATAACCCGATGTATGGATTGCCCCGCAGATATTGAAGAATACGCTTGACCGCTGCCATGTGAGTCACTCGGGGACTAGCTTGGTACCTAGCACATAAAGAAACTGCAAAACATTATGTCAAGTCGAGAAGCAGTAAGATACATTAAGGAACCAATCATCGCTCGATAAAGGGTAGGATCGACGGTGTCCTTCAATTCATCGGTGATAAATTGTGACCCACAGGGAGAGGAGTTGAAGGGTTTTTTCTGGCAGTTATCTTGAATTGGCTCAAGACATCGTTCACATACTTAGTCTGGTGAATAAAGATTCCTTTCGCAGACTGATGAACCTGCAACCCTAAAAGAAGTTCATCTCTCCCATTGAGTTCA